>NC_064426.1:1227500-1447500 GCF_023375975.1 Astyanax mexicanus
GCTACCACAGAACACCATCATTACCCCCCACTGCACTGCACTGTCCACTGTGGGTGGTAATATTAGCTTATATGGTTTATTTCATGTTAAATTCCCGAAAAACACAACTTCAGAAATTGAACATCCCATCTGCATACTATACTGCAACTAATATCAGCCCTCACTACAACTCCCATAATTCACCTGCACCCACTATCAATCAGCTCTCACTACAACTCCCATAATTCACCTGCACCCACTATCAATCAGCCCTCACTACAACTCCCATAATTCACCTGCACCCACTATCAATCAGCCCTCACTACAACTCCCATAATTCACCTGCTACATGTTATTTGATACAAAACCTTATTTGTCCAAAATTTTGGGGACGCCCTTTAAAATTTTTTTTTACTCCGCTACTTTATGTTCCACCCAATCCTGTAGTAAATTACTGTCAGTAGAATAGGACACAGTACTAGTGAAACTGTGAGTGTGTGTCCGGTTGTGTGTGTGTGTGTGTGTGTGTGTGTGTGTGTGTGTGTTCCGCTCAAACAGTGGAGGTGTGTAGAGCTATAATGAGAATGTGTCCCAGTGGAAGCAGAGTAATGGAACGTAAACAGCGGAGATAGAGATGAAATCTACACACACACACACACACACACACACACACACACACGCACACTCGCACACACACACACACATGCAAATGTTCATCCCACACCCTTTCTAATTACAATCTAACACACAGGCTTCCCACACACACATTTGTGAAGAAACACACCTTCACATCCACTGTATCTTCTTCTAAATCTACAAATCTACACACACACACACACACACACATTTACACACACACACACAAACACACATTTACACACACACACACACACACAGGGTTATCGACTCTAAATGGGAGTGCACAATTAGAGAGAGGCATGTTGGGTAATAGAGTCATAAATAGAAGTAGAGATTGCAGCAGTAAAGCCAAGGTCTGCACACACACACACACACACACACACACACTCACACACACATGCCTGCGAGCAGCTTGCCTCCGGTCAGGGCCAACTTTGATATAATAATAAAGGTAGTTTCCCCTCAAGTTAGTTTCATTGACTAAATCCACACACACACACACTTTACTTTAATTCAGGTAGTAACTTCAGTTTAGATTGGTTCCCTTTATAGTGTTTGAGAGCATCAGTTAAAGTGAAGAGGTAGTGAATATTTAAGTAATGTTCTAATCCAGATTATGAGAAGGTTATTAAGTATGAACTACTCAACTAAATAAAGAAAAAAATGACTTTGAGAAACGAAGAACAGTCAATACAAAATAATCCTCAAAAAGTATCCTCAAGTGCAGTCACAAAGACCATCAAAAACATTATGATGAAACTGGCTCTCATCAGTACCAACCAGGAAAGGAATGGGTATCAGTAAGAATGGGTCTGGCTGTATAAATGAACATGGGTATAGATTAGAGTTTAGATTCTCTGCCTAAACCTGAGCCGACAAGCAGATAGTTTGTGATGTAGTCGTCTGTTTTTTAATGCTATTTTTATTTTATATAAAGCTATGATGTGATAATAACAATATAGTAAAGTAACAAATCAAACTGTGTTTTTTTTAAAAAAGTTGCACAATTAGAATGTAATAATCACACAGCTCTGGAACTGCAAAGTGAGCATTGCTCACCACATTAGGCAGCTGACTTGCAGCACTGTGTGTAGCCTTTATTATTTTTATAAAATTACCGGTCTATGCTTCTTCAGTGTTGCAATGTGAACTAACATCATTCTGATCAGATTGTGCTTATTTAAACAGCCCCAAAATGTTTTTAAAAAGCTCAGGTTTCACGCTGTACTTACTAAAAAATGTTGGTTTTAGATCAGATAAAATCAGATAGGGCTGGATTTTTTTAGGCCCGATCTGAGCTGTTGTACTGATGTGCATTGATAAGGATCGGAGGTATTAAGTATGAATATGAATAGTGTGGATGGGGATGAGCATCAGTGGGTGTAGACACTTATACATATAAAGCTTATAAAATCAGGTATAAAGTCTTATTTTAGCTTCCAGTGTCAGATATCATAACGTCTGCTTTAGTCAGTGGATGAGACGCGTCAGAAACGTCAGATTTTGGTAAAGTGTTTAGTTTTCTCTCTTTATTGAAGAGAAGGATTGAGCTGATGGTTCAGTAGCTGAATGGAGGTGGAGCTGCTGTGTGTTTGGCTGTGTTTCCCGCTCTGACGGCGCTCTGGGAGCAGAGAGAAAATAAACTGAAGAACCCAGATTTGTCAGGTGCTGGAGTGCGGAATCCCAGGGTGCATCTGGTTCACGGCGTAGCCTCGTTTCTCTCGTTCTGTTGTTGTTTTCACACAACCAAAGCCTTTGATGTTTCCTTTATTCTCTGGATTCTCTGGATTTCTGTTTACTTGTTTATTAATTTTTTTATTGTGAACCACAATGAAAGCGGTATGAATTATACAGCAGGCTGTGTGTAGTTCCGGTATGTATTTTGTATGTGTGTAGTCTGACTCTGATAGGTGGGAAGGTATAAGATACCTACATAAGATAAGTACATGAATTTGGCTGCTCTATTTTTGTTCTGGTGCTAAATAAAAACTAATACAGTAGTAAAGTGGAAGCTTAATGGAAGTGAATGTCCCACCAATTAGCATGATGCTAACTGCTAACTCCATAAACAATCCTGAATGTCACTTAATTTTTGGCTCTTTTTTGAAAAATTTGATGAGTTCAATTTAATTTGTTGTTTTTCTGGCAAAGAAACAATTTAATAATTCATTAATTTCGCTGCTTTAATAAGGTTGCACCCATTGCTGACACAGAATGTGAAAATGTACACAAACAGCTTGTCTAGTCCCTGTAGAAGTAGATGTATCAGGATACAGAGATGAATTGGAGAGTTGGAGATAGCCTCAATAACCTGAGTTTTTGTTGCTTAATGCAGTCAAATTTTTACAGTACTTTTCGGTTATAAATATAGTAGTCTATGAAAGTCTATGCTCTGGACAGTAGAGACAGTTACTCCAACAAATGCAGGATAAGCTCCTTTTTTTTACTGTTGTTTTAGGAAGAAACAATGAATGCGTTGGGTTCCCAATGCTATTCCATCCAGAGCCAGAGCATGATGCTACCACCACCATGCTTAACAGCTCATACAGTGTTCGTCTTAAGGTTGAATGCCTCATCTTTCATCTGTACATAAAGCTTTCACCCAGAAGGAGGGTGAAGACTTGCACACGCTTCCTCCGACACATGTGAAGTCAGACTCCGCCTCTTTTCGAACCTTTTTGCCGAGTAGCATCTCAGCGCTAATGCTCGGAGGAAAGCGCAGCAACTCGGTTCTGATACATCAGCTCACAGATGCAGCCTTGTGCTGATCCACATCACCCTAGGAGTGATGAGGGGAAAGAGAGAGCGCCATCTACTGTACTGTACTCACCCAGAGAGAGAGCAAGGTCAATTGTGCTCTCTTGAGTCTCCGGCAGGTGATGGCAAGCTGCATAACCTGGATTCGCTCGACCGCTAGGAGCCCCAATTATGTCAAAGTTTTGCTTCATTCAAACCTTTTTTTTATATGGTTCCAGAAAAGGTACCGGCTGTAGTCCATCATGGTAACGAGCGTCTGTTTTTCTTCTCTTCTTCTCAGGGATTTTGCGTACGTGGCTCGGGATAAGAACACGCGTGTGCTGAAATGTCACGTGTTCCAATGTGACAGTCCTGCAGAAGCTATCGCTGGCAGCCTGCACCAGATCTGCTCCAAGGTAAAACCTCCTGATATCATCACTTAGATCTAGACAGACACTTAATGATGTTACTGAGGAGACTGATGTCCAAATCTGATCAGGGGAATCTGTTTCAGGGCGATTCAGGCTTTCAGTTAACAGCTGTGCTGAACTCATCAAGAGTTAATTACTTGAATTTCTTGTTTCTTAATAAAGTGTTTGAGAGCATCAGTTAAAGTAAAGTAGTGAAGAGGTAGAGTTACAGGTATACAGTGAATAGTGAATATTTGAGTAATGTTCTAATCCAGATTATGCGAAGAAATACTCAACCATGAAACAACTGATGTAACGGATAATAATGGTGGAACTGGCACTCATCAGGAGTTAACAGCACCCCAGAAATGTAGAAACGTAGCTTGTCCACCTTCCTTCTACAGACGAGTTTCTTTCTGCTCTGTTTCTCGCCCTTCAATTTTTCAGTAGTGATGGGACTGAGGTCTTTTTGGAGACTCTCTCTCCCCCTCTCTCTCTCCCCCTCTCTCTCTCCCTCTCTCCCCCTCTCCCCTCGGGGGCGTTTCTGAGGGAAGTGTGAAGGTGTAAGAGTGGGTTTGAGTCACGCGACTGGGATTCGCTCCTCTACAGGGTCTATTATCACTCAGAGCTCAGCGCCCACCAGGCAGCCGCTAATCGCTCCACTCCGGGGCTATCTCAGGGTCAACTCTGAGCACTGTGGTCTTTTCCAGACAAAATAGAGCTGAAACTTAAAAAAACAGACATCAGAATACTGTGTAGAGCTGCCAGAACTGCTCTGACCTGTTGAAGCATCTCTATAAGACTCTACAACAAAATCTCTTTAGGCTACGTTCACATTACATTAAGCTACGTTGCTCAAATTGCTCTGATTTTTTGCTCAGATCGGATTTGGATTTATGTATCTTGTCGGTTCACATTCAGTGTAAATGTAAGTGATCTGTATCTGTGTGTAATGTGAACACAGAATCTGTTCCTGAACCGTCTCACATGCTGCACATTGATACCTGTATAAACGCCTCCTTCTTCACCAACAACAAAAACCCCTCATATTAGAGAGAGGAGAGACTTGTAGCTTTATAAAGGGAAATGGATGAGTTAGCAGCTCATATGTGGAGCATCTTTTGCTGGAGTGGAGAGTAAACAGCTGCTCTGAAGGTGAAAAAAGGACAGGCGGTTTGCTTTTGCTGTTTTTTTTGCAGCTATAGCTGCACAGCTGCACCAAGAGATGCAGTGTGAGTACGAGAGAGAAGCACGTAGCGCTAATGCTAATGCTAATGCGTAAAAACAAAAAGACGCATGAATTCACGCAGGTCCAAGGATCGGATACGTATCTGATTTAGGATCACATATGAAAGTGACTCAAATCTGATAAAAAAAAAAATGGATTTGGCACGTTCACACAGCCATGAAAAAATCAGATCTGAGCCACATTGAGCAAAAAATCTGATTTAAGACACTTCAGCCTGGTAATGCGACTTTTTTTACGTATTTCTATTACAGATTTGGGTCAATGTAGAATTAGGAGTCTTGCCCAAGGACTTTAATTGGTGTAGTGCAGCATTCAGTCACCCAGACCTGGAATTGAACCCCAGTCTCCCACATGGTAGCTCACTGGCAAGCAGTGGTGTTATCCACTGCACCACAGCAACCACCCATATTCACATATACCCACACTACCCACATGCCACAAGTCATGGGTCAGCAGTATGTACAAAGAAAGTGATCCTAAAGTGGTTTCTTAAGGGACAGAAGGCTAGGGAAAGCCCTCGTTTGTATACATTGTGAGGTGTTATCTTGTGAGTGAGGTTGATTGAACACACTGGTTAGTGTACAACTTCTTCGATAGCTTTCACGAGACATGGCAAAAGTCATGGGACACGATATTGCTATTGGAAACAGGTGATCAGTGTTGTTCACTCTACAGATCTGCAGTTCTGTGATGCAGTAAATACTGATGAAAACTTAATAATTAGGTTTTTAAACAAAACTAATAAATGAATGCAGTAATTTTTCTGCCGCCTGTTTAAAGCCTTATTAACTATAATGGAAGCGGGAGGGTGGAGTTTATTGTTTATTATTTGATGTGGAGTAAATGAGGGTCCGGGTGCTGGAGCTGATAAGGCTGTGTGTGTGTGTGTGTGTGTGTGTGTGTGTCTAAATACAGTAAACATGTGGTGATGATTGTGAGCTGGGGAAGTTCTGCTTTAGCCGAGCAGCAGATTATACAATCAGCATCCAGCACCACATCACAACTGCTACTCATACACTGCCAGAGTGTGTGTGTGTGTGTGTGAGGCTCTTAAAAATATTACAAATTCAGCAAAGCAGCTTATGCCAGTTTCCTCAGCTAGCTTTGAAGTGTTTGAGTGTGTGTGTGTGTGTGTGTGTGTGGGTTGTGAGACAGGTATTGTAGGATTTGCAGGTAGACTAAAAGTTTCTTCTAATGAATTTTTCAGCTGCATTAAGTCTCAGTGAGCGGGTCTGTGTAATTGTGTAATGTAAGTAAATGTACAGTACCAGTCAAAAGTTTGGGCACACCTTTTCATTCAATGTTTTTTTTTTTTACTTTTTAAACAGGTTTCATATGGGTTTAGAGGGTTTGCGAGAGTTTTTTTTTAGAATTTTAGAGGGTTTAAGATTAGATCGTTTTTATAGGGGTTGAGAGAGTTTTATAGAGGTTTAGAGGGTTTTAGGCAGATTTCCTAGGGTTTGAGAGAGTGTTATAGAGTTTCAGAAGGTTTTGGAGGATTTAAAAGGGTTTTCGATGGTTTTCATAGGGTTTGAGAGGGTTTTAGATGGCTTTCATAGGGGTTGAGAAGGTTTTTTAGGGTTTGAGAGGGCTTTAAAGGGTTTGAGAGGGTTTTTATTGGGTCTAAGGATTTTCGATGGTTTTCATAGGGTTTGAGAAGGTTTTATAGGGTTTGAGAGGGTTTATATGGTTTTAGAGGGTTTTTGACAGTATTTATAGGGTTTGCGAGAGTGTTATATGGTTTTAGAGGATTTGAGAGGGTTTTATAAGGGTTGACATGGTTTTACAGGGGTTTTATAGGGTTTGAGATAATTTTTATAGGGGTTAATAGGGTTTAAGATGTTTTTTATAGGGTGTGAGAAAGCTTAATAGGATTTGAGAGGGTTTTGGGTAGTTTTTATAAGGTTTTAGAGGGTTTTCATAGGGTTTGAGAGGGTTTATATGGTTTCAGAGGGTTTAAGAGGGTTTTAGACAGTATTTTTAGAGTTTGAGAGAGTGTTCTAGAGTTTTAGAGGATTTGAGATGGTTTAACAGGGTTTTTAGAGAATTTAAGAGGGTTTTATAGGGTTTGAGACTTTTTTATAAGGGTTAATAGGGTTTAAGATGTTTTTATAGGGTGTGAGAAAGCTTTATAGGATTTGAGAGGGTTTTGGATAGTTTTTACAAGGTTTTAGAGGTTTTCATAGGGTTTAAGTGGGTTTTATGGGGTTTGAGAGGGTTTGGGTAGAAGATGCGAGAGTGGGCGCGAGCAGAGACAGCGCGAGAGTGATAAATAAATAAACGTGCTGCTGTTGTTGTTGTTTTCTCTCCTCCAGATTATGGCTGAACGGAAGAATGGCAAAGCGGCGGCGGGCGGCTCCTCCCTCCCCGGCTCCGACGTCCCGCTGCAAGGTACCAGTACTGACTGAGAACCCGGTCCTGTGACACACACACACACACTGATGCCTCATCACGTTCATGATATAATGGATTATTTCCAATTCTGTTTAAAACTCTCTGCATGCGCTGAATTTATTACTACAGTTTATTCAGGTTCTTTTATATTAGGAGAACAGCGGGACTCCAGACCCGTCCAGAATCTGTATTAATCAGCAGTGTGGCTAACGCTGTTACTGAGGAACTGCGGATCAGTATTCAACACACATAACACACACACACACACACACACATGCAAAGACACACACTTTTGCAAAGACACATGGGGTCCTATTTTAGTGATCTACTGGTGAGCTGTCAATCGTACACCATGCAGTTTGTCTTTGCTATCGTAACGACGGGAAAAGTACACCTTGTGCAGCTGGAAGCGCGTACTAATTCTCTTAATTAATTTTGGGCGTAACTTGAAATAAACCCCAGTATACTGAACTGAAAAAGCTCAGCAGTTTAAACGTTGTGGAAAGTGCAGTTCTCAGCTGGCGGGTGATTATTATTTAAGCTCTGTCTGTTTGCTCTGTTCAGATCCCGTCCTGCTCTGAGATCATTAAACAGCGCGGTTCTGTTGTAATGGAGGGATGAAAAATGAGTGCGAGGTGACGAGATGCACTGCGTTAGCGCTTAGCGTGCAGCCCAGTCGACCCCATTAAAAACCAATTAACGGAGCGCTGGCGTTAGCGTAGCCGCGCTCAACGCTCCCCAACGCAGCCAGATCACACCGACCGAAAATCACTCTCCCAACGACCGCACCGCCTGGACCTGCGCCAACTTACCACTCTCTCTCTCTTTCTCTCTCTCTCTTTTTCTCCCTCCTTCTCCCTCTCACTCTCGCTCTCCTCTTTATCTTTTTTATCCATCTAGCTGCTTTGGTTCTGATGTTTTTGTTTCATTGTCTCCTTTTTTTTAATTCTCTCTAAATTACCCTCTTTCTCTCCCTCTCACTATATCTATGTCTCTCGCTCTCTTTCTCTTTTTATCTTTTTAACATGACAGCTTACCAAACCCGGGTCACAAACCCACAACCCTCTATTACAACTACACTCTGAATAAGGTGAAGGAGGTGTAGAAATAAGTGAAATAATAACTAGATTTCATATTTAGAAGCTGTTTTTAACTCTAGACTTGCTTTACCCAATACTCCAACCTGAAACTGCTTCTGTACACACACACACACACACACAGACTCACACACACTCCTACACACACACACACACTCACAGATCCTGCCCTTTAGGTGCTGGTTTGTTTTGCAGTTTCACTCAAACAGCTTTTCTGCAGCGCTGACGAGTAAACCCAAGAAATCCACAGAGAAACACCAGATTACACACACACAGCCCCACACACACACACAAACACACACACACACACACACACACACAGTTGGTGCTGTTTTGTTGTGTGAGTGAGAGAAATAGAGAGACAGAGAGGATAAAAGAATAAAATAGTGTGAGTGATTTGACTTCAGACTCTATATGGTGTTACATCAGAATCTCTCTGTGTGTATTGGTGTGTGTGTGTGTGTGTGTGTGTGTGTGTATTGGTGTGTGTGTGTGTGTGTGTGTATGTGTGTGTGTGTATTGGTGTGTGTGTTCTCTCAGTAGAGTTTCCCACACCAAAGACTGAACTACAACAGAGCTTCCACGTTCACTACCTGGGAGTGACTTCAGTGTCTCGCCCTATAGGTAACTCACCTTCACCTTTACCTTCACCTTCACCTGTACCTGTAGCCACACCTGTACCTGTACCTTTACCTGTAGCCACACTAAAAGGGGAACTGCACCAAATTCTCAAAATTCACTCAATAATTCAGTGTTTAAAATCATTTTATTCAAAGTTGGAAGTGTAGGCCAGTACTGCCAATAGATTATTGATCAATAGATTATAGAGAATAGATCAAAGATTATTGCCCTCTGGAGTAGGGTTGTACAAAATTCAGAACTGAATTGAGAATAACCCATAAATTCCAGTTCAGTTCTTGAATTTGAATTAAATTTCTAAAAAAATCATAATACATAATTTAGGGGGCTAAATCACTGCCACTATGATCAGGAGATTGCTGGTTCGAATCCCTGCCATGCAGCTTACCATCAGCTGTCAGAGCCCTGAGAGAGCACATTTGGTGCACTTTCCCCTCATCACTCCTAGGGTGATGTGGATCAGCACAAGGCTGCGTCTGTGAGCTGATGTATCAGAACCGAGTCTCTAAATTGGGAGAAAATGTGATTTTTTTTTCTTTAGAAGAGTTTAGCTGCAGTAAAGCAGGTCAAACTCCCTGTTAATACTCTTAATGCTGGAGGCGTCCACATACTTTTGTAGAGTTTATCAGTTTATATATATATCCCTCTCTCTCTCTCTCTCTCTCTCTCTCTCTCTCAGGCATGGACATTATAAATGGGGCGATCGACAGTCTGCTCTCGTCCACGGGGAAGGAGGACTGGACCGCAGTGCTGCTGAATGTGGAGGACGCTACGGTCAGCGTTATCAAGGAGAAGGTGAGCTGCAGGAGCCGCCGATAATCAGCCAATAGCACGGCAGCGTTTTTTTAAAGCAGCGGTTCAGTGAGAAGTCATGAGTATCATGATTGATTACTGACCCAAATCCAATCCATCAGCCGAGACATGCCTGGGATCAGATGTGAGGCTAAAACCGGGCTTAACTGATGTGAGGCTTAACTGAAACTCCAGTCTATATAAAAGCATATTCTGTACAACCCCAGATCAGAAAAGGCTCGATGGACATGGGACTTTTGTTTTTCAATTACAGTCAGTAGATTGGAGGAGCCTGGTGTTCAATCTTCATTAATTGCACATTGCACCAGTAAGAGCAGAGTGTGAAGGTGCAATTAGCAGGGTAAGAGCACAGTTCTGCTCTAAATATTACAATGCACACAACATTATGGGAGACATACCAGAGTTCAAAAGAGGACAAATTGTTGGTGCAGGTCTTGCTGGAGCATCTGTGACCAAGACAGCAAGTCTTTGTGATGCATCAAGAGCCACTGTATCCAGGGTAATGTCAGCATACCACCAAGAAGAACCAACCACATCCAACAGGATTAACTGTGGACGCTGTAAGAGGAAGCTGTCTGAAAGGGATGTTCGGGTGCTAACCCGGATTGTATCCAAAAAACATAAAACCACGGCTGATCAAATCACGCAGAATTCAATGTGCACCTCAACTCTCCTGTTTCCACCAGAACTGTCAATTATTGTGCTCTAAAACCAGGTGTTTCAGTTTCATTATCCAACCCCTGTATGCTCATGTTAATATTAATTAACTTAAATTTTACACAAACTGTTACTGCAGTAAAATGGATTTTGTCAGATTGCAGATCACTGCAGTTAAGTAAATCCTGTAAATAAACAGAGAAAATCTACTGTTCGGAGCTGCTTGACTCTGTAAATTGATTGGTAGCTTCAGTCTCGTGTGTGTAAATCTCAGCAGGCTGTTCTGATCAACAGTATTGATGGAGTTTGAGCTTTTCTGCCTGTCTGGCACCAAACCTGCTGCCTTGCAAAATCAGAAGTTCTAAACTTGAGGAACTTTTCACCTCTGCTCCCGCAGCCTTGAGCTGAGCCCGGTCTGCAAGTTATAATAAACTACAACCCAAATCAGAAAAAAAGTTTAACTGTAAAACATTCAACAGTTATTATTCCTTCTCACAACATTTAAAAGATGTATGAACACTCCATAAACTGCAGCTCTACCTGCTGTATTTTTCAGGAGGAAGAGGAGGAGGAAGTGCTGGTGGAGTGTCGTGTGCGTTTCCTGTCGTTTATGGGCGTGGGACGAGACATACACACTTTTGCCTTCATTATGGACACTGGGAACCAGCACTTCCAGTGTCACGTGTTCTGGTGTGAACCCAACGCAGGGACCGTGTCAGAAGCAGTGCAGTCTGCCTGCGTGGTGAGTCTGATTCATACATTTACACATGCATACACTCATAAAATAAGAGTGAGACCTAAAATGATGAGTTTCTTTAATTTTACCAAATTAAAAACCTCTGGAATATAATCAAGAGGAAGATGGATGATCACAAACCATCAAACCACCAAACTGAACTGCTTGAATTTTTACACCAGGAGTAAAGCAGCATAAAGTTATCCAAAAGCAGTGTGTAAGACTGGTGGAGGAGAACATGATACCAGGATTATTCCATTTAGGGTTACTCTTAAAACTAATGAATATAAACTTGTTTTCTTTGCATTATTTGAGGTCTGAAAGCTCTGAGTTTTTTTCTCATTTTCTGCAAATAAATGCTCTAAATGAGAATATTTTTATTTCTCTCTCTCTATCTCTCAGCTCCGGTACCAGAAATGCCTGGTGGCTCGCTCCCCCTCTCAGAAGGCAGGTTCCTCGTCTCCGCCCCCGCCGGACTCGGTCACGCGCCGCGTCACCACCAGCGTCAAACGCGGCGTCCAGTCCATCATAGACACTCTGAAAAAGAAGCCGTCCCCCGAACTGCCCAACCAATGACGGCGCAGCGCGGCCGAGCCGAGCCGGCGGGAGAACCTGTATATATACCAGTACCTCTGTACGGCCAGCGGGACGGACCTCACAACAGATAAACAAACAAACAAACAGATAAACAAATAAACAAACACAGAGATCAAAGGAAGGAAGATCAGGAGCCCAGTGGGTGAAGCTCCACCGCTGACCATCGACCTCCGCCGTCTCAGCACGCTTCCTGAAGCATGCCCCGGCCTCACACACACACACACACACACACTTTAAGGCGAGACACTGCAGACATTCGTTATATGGGCAAAATCGAAAAGAATCAGATTATAATAATCCAACTCAAAAAAATGTGTCATTTTTAACCTGTCTTTATTCCCTGTTACGATTTCTGTTCTGAAAATATATGCAAATTAGCTCATATTTCATTAAATAATATATTTTATTTGCATCTAAACATCTAAACAAAAAGTATCATTAAATTGGTAATTACATGAGAATTTGTTTTATTTCTTTTAATTTGTTCCTGGGCTCCCCCTTCAGTCAGGAATTAGAAATTGAACTGCAGTTGTAATACTGTATATTGAGACTCCACTACAGGACACGCTGTGCACATGCTTTCCTGGACAAGCTGAGAGATTAAAGGAGTGAGTGAATAAAAGTGAGAAAAGCATGTGGACTGAGACGGTAGAGTAAGATAACAGGATTTTACACTTATATTATGCAGTGTTACACAGTTGTGGAGAGTGGAGTTACATAGTGCAGTAGCAGCGTTTTTGACCCTTATTGCAGTCAATAGAGCATCACACTCATTTTGATTTTCATTTTTGTTTTAAGGACAAAATGTTACACTAAATAGCTCTATCCAGGAAGGATTCATTTCTCAGGGGATTCTGGGGTAATTTTCTCCCTTTTATGGGGTTTTTATCCTCTGTGATTTTATTCCCGTCCAGAACGATCATGTAGGTGAATTATCTACTGTTTTTCTCTGAACTCCGTGCTCCTCCAGTAATTTAAGTCCCGTCCGGACGCACATCTGTGAGTTTCGTCTTCTCTCGTTTATTAAAATAGATATTTGTCCACTGCCGCGCACCGTAATTTCGCGCCACGGTTTTCACGGAGATCCATGTTAAAAATACAACAGCGAGTGGAAATGGAGGAGCTACTGAACCCAAAGTGTCATGTAAAAATATTATATATCTTTGAAATTTGGAACTTTTACTCTATTGATTTGCAGTGTCTCATCTTAAAGAGCCCATACTCTCACACACACACAGCCACTGACCGTCTGAAGGATCATGGGTAATTCTGTTCATTTCACACTGTCCGTGTATCTCCGTCACACCCGAGACCGTACTCACTCTACTGCTGCTGATTGGCCGCAGACCTCCGCTCTGCACTAGGAGCATCAAAGCCAGGGATGCTGTGGTCCTGATGCTGATGCTGACCCGCATCCTGATCTGAGCTTCTGGGATGTGGAGTATCGACAGAATGCCGATGTGACGAAGGACAGAAGAGAGATTTGCCACTGCGGCAAAACATGCGCTGTAAACCAGTCACATACTGTATGTGCTGATCCAGGATCATTTTACCACACCTCTAAAAATCGAGCTGATTCTGGGTCAGAGTTAAATGATGATGATGAACGAATGGGTTCTGGACAATGATGATATATAAGCATGGATGCACACTGCGGTTCTTTTCCTTTTATGTTTTATACAAATTTTAAGATTTAAATAACGCCCAAAATGTTGCAAATTCGAGATCAGAGGTGGATTTAAACTCGCCTACTCATTTGGTAGACCCGCCCCCTTCTCTAAAGCCAAAATCAGTGTTTGGTGGTTTGATGGTTTGTGATCACCCGTCTTCCTCTTGATTATATTCCAGAGGTTTTCGGGTTTGGTAAAATCAAAGAAAATCATCATTTTTAAGTGCTCTCTTATTTTTTTCCAGAGCTGTAGTATAGTGTGTACATATTTAGAGCGTTTATCGTGTTGATTTTTAGCGGCTATTAAAGCAAGGCGTCCAGTTCGGGCCATAAATCAGGCGTGTGACAAAAATTCCCCACATTTTCATATCATTTGCATAAATTTGCATAGTGCTTGCATATACAGCAATTTGGTCAGCAGGTTTTGAGGGCTTGAATTATTATTTTTAATAACAGAAGCCCAGTTTTCCCCAAAAGAGTCTCATAAGCATTTGGAGAGAGAGAGAGAGAGAGAGAGCACAGTGTGATGCTCACTCAACCATTAAATGTGGATGTGATTTCTGTGCATCATGAGCACACTGACCAGCATTCAGTCAACCTCACTCACAAGATAACACCTCACAACGTATACAGGTATGGTCAGGTCAAAACCATGTTAGCTTGGCTTTAGTATCCGTGTGAAAAGAGAATCTGAGAGACTGAAAATAATGGCTGCGTCCCAAATCGCACACTACCATTACCATTAATCAGATTATAGCATGCTAATGCTACATGCTAATGCTAACACTAGCAGTTAATACAACCTAGCGGTCACCAGTTAGCAGCAGTTAATGCAGCATTAAGTGGGAATTGGCCTCTTTTACTCATCGGCTCCCCCTGTAGATGGCAAGTGGAATTACACCACTTTTACACCACTACTGTAAATACAAATTATTATTTTTTTATCAAGCAACACATTTAACGAATATACACTGATATTCCAAAATTCATGGGACATGACTTGATTATGTTGTCCCATGACTTTTGCTATGTCCAATATCTTGATGTCCTGCATTGAATGTGTATCTGGATTTATGCTAGTCACTAGTCTCTGTTTGCATGGACAAATCTAACCAGATGCTGTCAGCCACCATCCTTACCTACCATTGTGTGGAACATAGGTATAATCTGTATACGTTATGAGGTGTTATCTTGTGAGTGAGGACAACACAATCACCACAACCTGCTGGTTTGCTTTAAACGATGCTGTTTAAGACCATTGATTTCCATTCACTGTTAGCCACGTTAGCATAAGTTTTTCACTTGTGTTTCATGACTTAACCATTACTTTTATTATAAAAACGCCTCACAGCGAGTCTGAAAGGAAGCTAAAAACCATATTTAAGATTTTATAAGTGGGTGTGATGTGAATCTGGCCCTGATCTGATCTGATATCAGTTTATTTGACTGGAGGCTCACGGTTCCTGTAAACACGCTGTGTTTATGAATGCAGGCCGCAGGCTACGTCTGAACGCTAAAGCTAACTCCACTTTGATGTAGCTGGTGCTATAGATTACGCGCACACACACACATACACACACAGAAGCTATACAGTAATACGGCTTCTCATTATGAATGATGTTTTGAACACATAAGCTACGAATCCTCACTCTCAGACAGACAGATAGACAGACAGACAGACACACCGACTGACACACACACACTCTGTCAGTGTTTATCTGGGGGTGAACAGCACTCACAGACCCAGGGAGAATGCCAGTGAAAGTGTAAGCTGCAAAACTACACACTAAAAAAAAAAGAGGAATGTGTTTTTTTTTAATCCATGTAAACGAAGCTGAACTCACCTGTGTACCTCACAGAGATGTGACATCACTAATTTTTACACCATATTAATATGTCATCATGTCCCTGTGCAAAATAAAGGCATTTCAAATCACCCCACTGACTCCAGACCTTTTTATTACACTGAATAATAAACTATTAAAATAATCTGGATTAGTTTTGTTCAGTTTCACACTGCAGTTTGTGGGAGACTGGGGTTTAATTCCAGGTCTGGGTGATTGAAAATTGAAATTGGAGTGCTACACCAATAAAAGTCCTTGGGCAAGACTCCTAACTCTACATTGGCCCACCTCTGTAACACATTAAGCCACTTTGCTCAAATTTGATTGCTCACATTTGTCTTTCTTGTCGGTTCACATTCACTGGAAGTTCATGCTCAGGTCCATGAGGTGAAAAAAGGACAGGCGGTTTGCTTTTGCTGTTTTTTTGCAGCTATAGCTGCACAGCTTCAGCAAGAGATGCAGTGTGGGTACGAGAGAGAAGCACGTAGCCCTAATGCTAATGCGTAAAAGCAAAAAAGAAGCATGAATTCTGATTAGACCATTCACATTCACCTCACAGGTATGAAAGTGACTCAAATCTGATTTGAAAAAAAATAGTTCACACAGCCATGATCTGAGCCACAATGAGCAAAAAAAAAAAAAACAGCCTGGTAATGTGAACGTAGAATTTGAAAGAATCATGAGGGTGAATTTGTTGTTGTCTCTCTGAATAAGTATTAAATGAACACACATTTTTTTATTTCTGTGGAATTTCCATTTAATATTAATAATACTTGATGTACAAAAAATGGAGCTTTATTCAGCTTCTGGGCAAATAAACAAATGCTTCCTCAGATCCTCTGCAATACTCCTGGCACTCATGGTTTTATGGCAGTGTGTGTTTGTATGCGTGTTTGTGTGTGTGTGTGTAGAAAAAGTAAGCAAAGCTAAGAAATATATTTGCAGCAAAAACTTTTACAGCACAGCATCTGCAGTAATACTTATCACATCTCGTCGCTGTCCAATGAAAAACAAATATCTTAATTTTTTTAAAACAAATTTTAGTTTAGTACATAATTTAAACAAACAATCTGTCCCTGACATTGTGTCAAATTTTTTTGATGATTCGACCAATAGAAATGCTTCAAAATGACCTGAAATAACCTCTTTTTACATTGACTTCCATTGAAAGTTTACAAGGTTTTTTCTCTCTCCTGTAAAGTTGCTGTTTTGGAGATACTTGTTTTAGTGTGTGTGTGAGTGTGTGTGTGTGTGTGTGTGTGTGTGTGTGTGTGTGTGTGTGTGTGTGTGTGTGTGTGTGTGTGTTTCAGAGCCACGGTCGTGGGTGTCTGAGGCTGCTGTTGGACTGTGTGTGTAACGGTGTGTGTGTCTGTGTGTGTATTGGTGGGTGTAGGAGGGGGTTGTAGGTGATAAAAGGGGTGTGGTTTCTCCACTGAGGGTAGGAGAGGGTGTGGCTTAGTCGAGGGGGAGGAGCTTTCCTGCTCTTCCACACAGAGGAGGGGGAGGAGTCTGGGAACAGCACGGGAGGAAACGTCACCGTCACGGGACGCAGAACTTCCTGTCTGCCCTTGGGTGGGGCAGGGGGCGGAGCTCCAGGGACTGAAGCTCGTCTGTTATTGGTGAACGCAGCGTTAATGACGGTTCGGTTCAGAGTCTTATTGGACGGGCTGGAGGTCAAGGTACTGCTGGAGGTCAAGGTGGTGCTGGAAGGCAGGTTCATGCTGGAGGTAAAGATGATATTGGAGGGCTGGGTGGGGCTTAAGGTGAGGGCGGGGCAAAAGGTCAAAGCAGGGCTGGAGGCGGAGCCTAGTTTCAGGTTGACTGATTTAGATGACAGTTGATGAGTGGGTTTCGCATCACCTGAGAGAGAGAAAATATAATAAATGGAAAAAATAGAGGTGTTCTAAAACTGTACATATATATTCTGTATATATATTTTATATATATTTATATACAGAAATATTACCCCATGGTGAGAACGCTCCATTTGTCTGCTCCTGTACGACTGCTGGAGCTGAGCTGCTTGCTTTCTCCTCGTTTTTTAAAAACTCCTTAACTTTTGATTGGCTGCTGATGGATGGGCGGGCCTGTCTGTGGGCGGGGCCTCCCTGATTGGCGGCTCCTTTGCGGGTGCGTCTCCTGCGGCCCTGTTTCTTGGTTGGCTGATCTGGCTGAAGACCATCTAACAGCCCGATGGCGGCGGCGCGAGAGATCACCTCCTGTGGCGTCTCCTTCACTTCAGGCTCGGGCTGCAGCCAATCAGAGAGAAGAGGAGGGGTTTAAAATTAACCATTGCTTTTACTGTTAATTGTTTTTTTTTTATTATTATTTTAAAATGACCTTTTAATATGTTTTATTATGCAAAACATTAGGGACTACTTTGTCTCATAACACCCTGCATGTATCCCTCCACTACTTTAATGATATAACAACATGCTCATTGCTATCTTACACTTACACATCTTACACTTACATCCTCTTTTCCTTCTGTCTGGTTTAAACAGCAGCAGATTTTCTGAATATATCTACACTGATGGGCGTGGTGTTCTGGAAATGAGGTGTGTTCAGGTACATTTCTGGAGTTTTGCTTGTTTATCTTGGTAACGGAAAACACAGGAGCTCCACTGACTGAATACAACCTAGACAGATGCCAACAGTCAGACGTTCATCGCTATCTCGGTAACACAGGCGCTGTGACGAGCCGAGCGTACACCCCCACTTATTACACACACATGAACACACATCAGCACAAACCCAACTTTTACATCAACAATAAACAGAATAGTAAATAAAATAACATTGCTGTTCCCGTAAATGAGCTGCTGGAGCTCCTTCACAGCGTCAACCAGCAGCTCAGTTTCCTCTGCTGAGAAGAGTTTGTTGGACACGTCCAGGTAGCTGCACCGTTACAATAGCAATCCACCAAAGTCAGAGCTCAACTGATCTACTCTTAAAGAGAATGATGAGCAAGAGACACTCTGATTGGTTTATTTTACGTTACGCCCCAAAATTAACCACACCCATGATTAATTAATAGAATAGTAGGTGTAATTTGTGTAAACTGATTACTAATTGGGTCGTAAAGCCCGGGTCAAACCCACAGGGTGATCTCCGGATGTTCTCAGGACGGTTCCTCAGCAGGGTAGTGTGTAATCTCAGCATGTGGGGGATGTTGTGATAGGTAAACGTCCTCAGGTGGATCTTTGGATCTTATCAAACATGCACCCAAAAGCCCTGTCCGAGTGTGTGTGTAGTGTGTAATGTGTGTGTGTGTGTGTGTGTGTGTGTGTTGGGCCACCTGCTGCCTCAGCACCAGTCTCTCTACTCACCCTGAATAATTCAAGCCCTTTTGGACCGTATGTGTGTGTATGTGTGTGTGTGTGTGAGTGAGTGTGTGTGTGTGTGTGTGTGTGTGTGTGTGTGTGTGAGGCGCTGGAGGTCTTGAGGGGTTGCCCCGCTGATGCTAACATAGAAAGACAGTTGGGCTGAATTATTCAATACGTCTTTTCCTGCTTTCTCTCTCTCTCTCTCTTTTTCTCTCTTTATGTCTCTTTATGTCTCTCGCCCTCTCTCTCACTCGTCCAGCCCCCCCGGCCACAGAATCACTAATTTCATTTGTCCTTCAGCTAAACGTGGCTACACAGAAGGTCACACACACCTCCACACACCTGCACACACACCTCCACACACCTGCACACACACACATAAATCTGTAACCGCTATACAAAGCCCCGCCCACTTTAAAGGCCTCACAAAAAGCCCATTAACACAGTGACCACATCCTCAGGCTGTCCCAACATTAAAGCACTACTTCATCAGTACATCCACCTCACCTCTGTCTGATACACCTGCAGCATGCGCTCCATCGCCACGGCAACCAATATATCAATACGCCTCCCTGAATTTACAATAGCGCAGAAAACATAATGATCTGTATCTGTAAGTTTATGCAAAGTACACTCCACTCTTTCACAGTTCCAACACTATGATGGAATAACCTGATATATATTTAGTACATTCAGGTAGTCAGCTGACCTCATTCTTTCAGATTAAACATTACCTAAACTAACACTTTTCTCCTAAAAGTGTTCGAATCTTGATGTATATTTCTGATTCTAGTCTCTACACTCTAGCTCTGGATATTTTCATATCATAAAAACAGCAAAGCAAGTCGCTCTGGATAAGGGCATCTGCTAAATACCCTAAATATAGATGTAAATATATTATATATAAATATAAATGTAAATATAAATATCATGCATAAGGCTATCATAGAGTGTATTTGGTGTGCTCATATAGAGTATAAAAATGTAAATATATTTTAACGAATTAATCAGCCAGGTTGTGGAGGTACTTTCAAACACTGTTACTGTAACTAAGACCCCCAAGAGTAAAGTGCTGCTTTCAAACATGGTGAAGGTAGCTTCACACACAACCGAAAACCACCGTCCACCTGGAAGACCGCACGGGGCACTGGGAGGGCACTTAGCCACCGTGCCGTCTCTGTGCATATATACAAGTGTATGAACTATTTGAATATACTGCACCAGAGCTGGAAATATTACAGACATTCATTCAGAATCTTGATTTCAGGAATTCTACACAATTAAACTGATCTGATCTTTTATTTGTGAGTCAATCTCTCTTCCTGTCTCTATTTACGCTGTACCGTCCAGTTTATTGGTCCCGGATGCAAAGGAGGAAATGCATCATAAAACTCTTTACTGTCCCATATGTTACAGAGAGAGAGAGAAAGAGTGAGAGAGCGAGAGCACCCATTAAATGGCTTTGATTATGTTGTGGTGTGAGTGTCAGTGTGGGATGAATATGATTGATGTGTATAATATAGCAGGGGGGCACTCATCACACATAATCAACCCCCTGTAACAGACAGCGGCACACGTGGGCGGGTCACGTGCACAGCTCCCTCTACCAATCCCGGTACAGTTCAACCGAGCCAACGTGTGAATAGAGCAGATCATTTTCAAGAGAATTCAACTCAACTCCACTTTTAACTCTTAACTACAACTCTCTATACTATAACTCTATAATCTCTAACTTAACTGTAACTCTATCTCCACCTCCATCTCTAACTCGATTTCTTTCAAATTGAACTCTAATTCTAACTTTAAATCTACCTTTAAATCTGACTCTAACTACACCTTCAACTCTAACTTTAATTTTTACTCTAAACCTTCAACTCTAACTTTAATTTTAACTCTAACTAAACCTTCAAAATTTAACTCTTTTTCCAACTCTAAATCCATCTTTAATACTAACTACACCTTTAACTCTAACTTTAATTTTAACTCAAACTACACCTTCAACTCTAACTCTATTTCTAACTCTAACTCTATTTCCAACTCTAACTCCGTCTTTAATACTAACTACACCTTTAACTCAACTTCTACCTTTTACTCTAATATCACCTTTAACTCGAACTCTAATTCTAACTAATTCCGTCCTCAACTCTAATTCTAATTCTAACTCCACCAAGTCATTAATATTCTACTGTATGAACATAACTCTCTCAATTCAGCCTGTACTGACTCTCTCTCTCTCTCTCTCTCTCTCTCTCTCCATCTCTCTTTCTCTCTCTCTGTGGAACGAGTGAGTTATTTTCAGCTGCAGATGAAAGAGAGAGTGAAGGAGGGATTCCTCAGCAGACGTGTGAGATTAGTGAATGGGTCCGCAGTCGAGAGAGAGAGAGAGAGGGAGAGAGAGAGAAAGAGGGAGAGAGAGAGAAAGCGAGGAAGAGAGAGAGAAAGAGGGAGAGAGAGAGAGTCTCTTGAGGGCGAGTCTGCAGCGCTTTCTCTAACTGAAGCACTTTCAACATGGACTAGCTCTCAGAACAACAAACAAACACACACACACACACGCACACACACACACCAGTATTACATAAGCATATTCTCTGGTGCAGATTTAAATCCATCCCCCTCTCTCTCTCTCTGTTGTGTGAATGGGGGAAGCGCGTTTTGGAAACAGAATTCTCTCCTCAGTGTAAACGGGTCACTCTGGGATCAGGATTTGGGTCTGGATTTAGTCCTGGTCTAAAGGCCACAGCAGGGTTTAACAGTGAAGGACAAAACAATGTGTGGGAAACTTCACTTCACAAATTCACACTGAGAACAGCAGCACTCACTGCACTGAGTGGAGGAGGCTACGCTCACAGTACTGGGTTCAAGTGGGAACAGAAATCAGATTTAATTTACTTCTTTATATGAGCACCTTAGTGATAGGTCTTCTTTTCTGGTAGAGCATCTGAGCCCCACCCTACACTTTCTCTCTCTCTCTCTCTCTTTGAGAAAATTATAAGATTCATTAGGAATATGGGTCTAAGTGTGAACACAATCCAGATTTACTCCAGTTTTATTTGTGTCACTCAGTTTTAAAAAGGTCTAGATTCCCAAAAGCATCAGTAATAATTGTAGCACATTTATATTCCAGTATGAATCAGCAGTGTTTGTAGTTTTTATAGACTGGCGGTAGCAATTGTTTTTAATCCAGTATGAATCTGCAGTGTGTATGCTGTTTAAAAGCTATTCTGCCTCATTTTTATTGGCATCAGATGTTTTTCTTTTTTTTTTTTTCAGAAACCCGGTGGCGCCGGGAATCTGCGCCACTCCACGAACCGGATCTGAGTGAATCGAAGTAAACAAGTGTTTTAAAGTGAATCTTCTGCTGGTGATAAAGTGAGAGTAGATACGGTAGAGGAGCTGCTGGTGATAAAGTGAGAGTAGATACGGTAGAGGAGCTGCTGGAGTAGATACGGTAGAGGAGCTGCTGGTGATAAAGTGAGAGTAGATACGGTAGAGGAGCTGCTGGTGATAAAGTGAGAGTAGATATGGTAGAGGAGCTGCTGGTGATAAAGTGAGAGTAGATATGGTAGAGGAGCTGCTGGTGATAAAGTGAGAATAGATATGGTAGAGGAGCTGCTGGTGATAAAGTGAGAGTAGATATGGTAGAGGAGCTGCTGGTGATAAAGTGAGAGTAGATACGGTAGAGGAGCTGCTGGTGATAAAGTGAGAGTAGATACGGTAGAGGAGCTGCTGGTGATAAAGTGAGAGTAGATACGGTAGAGGAGCTGCTGGTGATAAAGTGAGAGTAGATATGGTAGAGGAGCTGCTGGTGATAAAGTGAGAGTAGATATGGTAGAGGAGCTGCTGGTGATAAAGTGAGAGTAGATATGGTAGAGGAGCTGCTGGTGATAAAGTGAGAGTAGATATGGTAGAGGAGCTGCTGGTGATAAAGTGAGAGTAGATACGGTAGAGGAGCTGCTGGTGATAAAGTGAGAGTAGATACGGTAGAGGAGCTGCTGGTGATAAAGTGAGAGTAGATACGGTAGAGGAGCTGCTGGTGATAAAGTGAGAGTAGATACGGTAGAGGAGCTGCTGGTGATAAAGTGAGAGTAGATATGGTAGAGGAGCTGCTGGTGATAAAGTGAGAGTAGATATGGTAGAGGAGCTGCTGGTGATAAAGTGAGAGTAGATACGGTAGAGGAGCTGCTGGTGATAAAAGCAGAGTAGATACGGTAGAGGAGCTGCTGGTGATAAAGTGAGAGTAGAGATGGTAGAGGAGCTGCTGGTGATAAAGTGAGAGTAGATATGGTAGAGGAGCTGCTGGTGATAAAGTGAGAGTAGATACGGTAGAGGAGCTGCTGGTGATAAAGTGAGAGTAGATATGGTAGAGGAGCTGCTGGTGATAAAGTGAGAGTAGATACGGTAGAGGAGCTGCTGGTGATAAAAGGAGAGTAGATACGGTAGAGGAGCTGCTGGTGATAAAGTGAGAGTAGATACGGTAGAGGAGCTGCTGGTGATAAAGTGAGAGTAGATACGGTAGAGGAGCTGCTGGTGATAAAGTGAGAGTAGATATGGTAGAGGAGCTGCTGGTGATAAAGTGAGAATAGATATGGTAGAGGAGCTGCTGGTGATAAAGTGAGAGTAGATACGGTAGAGGAGCTGCTGGTGATAAAGTGAGAGTAGATACGGTAGAGGAGCTGCTGGTGATAAAGTGAGAGTAGATACGGTAGAGGAGCTGCTGGTGATAAAGTGAGAGTAGATACGGTAGAGGAGCTGCTGGTGATAAAGTGAGAGTAGATACGGTAGAGGAGCTGCTGGTGATAAAGTGAGAGTAGATACGGTAGAGGAGCTGCTGGTGATAAAGTGAGAGTAAGGCAAGGCAAGGCAAGGCAAGGCAAGGCAAGTTTATTTATATAGCACCTTTCATACACAGCGGTCATTCAAAGTGCTTTACAAATGAGAAAATACACAGAGAAGTCATATAAAAATAATAATAAAAAAACATGTAAAAGAATAACAGTAAAAATGGAAAATAAAAACTAAAATAAGAGTAAAGCATGATTGATTCAAACATGATTAAAACAAAGATAAGTCAAATTAAAAATATGTAAAAGAACAACAAGGAATTTGAAATAAAAATAAAATAAGAATAAAGCATGAATAAAACATACATGATTAAAACAAAGAGAAGTAAAATTAAAAACATGTAAAAGAACAACAAGGAATTGGAAATAAAATTAAAATAAGAAAAAAACATAATATAAAAGTGGCGTTACAGAATAAAAGTGGGCGGAGCTGCAGTGTTTTAAACTGAGCTGAAAGCCTGATCAAACATGTAGGTTTTCAGTCTGGATTTAAACATGTTTAGTGTTGGAGCTCTTCTAACACTCTCTGTTAACTGGTTCCATTTAAGAGCAGCGTAGTAGCTAAACGCCGCCTCTCCGTGTTTAGTTTTTACTTTAGGCAGCTCTAACTGACCAGTTCCTGATGATCTGAGAGTTCTGCTCGGCTCATACTGCTGGAGCACATCAGATAAATATGCTGGTCCTGCACCATTAACACATTTATACACCAGTAACAGTACCTTAAAGTCTATTCTGTAACACACTGGTATCCAGTGCAGGGATTTAAGGATGGGGGTGATGTGCTCCCTTCTTTTACTTCTAGTCAAAACTCTGGCTGCTGAATTCTGAATCAGCTGAAGCTGTTTGATGGTCTTTTTTGGGAGTCCAGTTAGGAGTCCATTACAGTAATCAATCCTACTAGAAATAAAGGCGTGGATGAGTTTCTCCAGGTCTGCTTTAGACAGAAAATCTCTGATCTTATTTATGTTCTTGAGGTGATAAAATGCTGATTTGGTGACGGCTTTGACGTGACTGTTAAAAGTGAGATCAGAGTCCATTTGTACACCAAGATTACGCACTAGTTCTTTAGATTTTAGACTTTTTGAATCCAGATAGGTAGCTAGTCTGTGCCTCTCATTACTATTCCCAAATAAAATAATCTCTGTTTTATCTTTATTTAACTGCAGAAAGTTCTGTCCCATCCATTTATTTATCTGCTCAAGGCATTTACACAGTGAGTCAATGGGACCATAGTTGTTTGGGCAGAGGGCCATGTAGATCTGAGTGTCATCTGCATAGCTGTGGTAAGATATCCCATAGTCACGCATGATTTCACCCAGAGGAATCATATATAAATTAAATAAGAGTGGCCCAAGAATTGAACCCTGGGGTACACCACAGGTCACTGGCACAGTCTCAGAAACATTATTTTCCATTTCCACAAAGTATTTCCTTCCTTGAAGGTATGAACTGAACCATTTTAGGACAGTTCCAGAAATTCCAACCCGGTTCTCAAGTCTATCTATGAGAATGTTGTGGTCAATGGTGTCAAAAGCAGCACTGAGATCAAGCAGTAGTAGAATAGATATTTTTCCTGAGTCTGTGTTTAAGCGAATGTCATTGATAACCTTAATAAGCGCAGTCTCAGTACTATGATTGGGCCGGAAACCTGACTGAAATTGGTCTAGACAGTTATTTATGGACAGGAAGTGCATAACTTGCTTGAAGACAATTTTTTCAATTATTTTTCCAATGAATGGTAGATTAGAGATTGGTCTGTAATTGTTTAATAAGTTTGTATCTAAATTTTTCTTTTTTAAGAGAGGCTTCACAACGGCTGTTTTTAATGAATTTGGAAAATCACCCGACATGAGTGAGGTATTTACTATTTGAAGAATGTCTGCTGATATTGAGTAAAACACATTCTTTAAAAACTTGGTTGGTAATGTATCAAGACTGCAGGTGGATGATTTGAGGTGACTCACTGTATCAATTAAAACTTCTTCATTAATAGTGCTAAATTGGGACATGTTGACTATGATGCATGGTTTTGGAGAGCACGAGGGCTCGTTGGTGAATGTAGATGTACTGATGGCTTGTCTGATATTGTGGATTTTAGTATTAAAAAATTTAGCAAACTCATTACATCTCTCAGTTGAAACTAGCTCAGAGGTCATATATGTAGGTGAGTTAGTTAGTCTGTCAACCACAGTGAAAAGAACTTTGCTATTGTTAATATTATTGTTAATAATGTCCCTTTTTAACACCTCAGACTCCTCTTTCCTTGTATCATTCTTTCCAACATGAACAATAATCCGTTTCACTGTTCTGTATTCAGCCAGTAGTGTTGGAAGCTTCTCATTCAGTTCAGAAACTGTGATGTTTGGCTCACATCGAACGATGAGTTTGTGATTATTTTTCATGCCATGAACAGAGTCATCCCCCAAAACAAGGGTGCCTGCTGTGGCCACAGCCTGGAGCCCTGTGGCTCTCCTGGGGTGTTTTGAATGGCTGAATCTTCTGGTTCTTTCTGTATCATACTGGCTGGTATTAGGAAAGTCATTGAGGTCTTGCAGTGGCTCAAATCTGTTTTGCAAACTAAGTGACTGGAACTGATTTCCTCTGGCTCTGTGCTCTGATCTCCGAGCAATAGCTTTAGCATTAGCATTAGCCAGATGTGCTATGTTAGCAGGAGTGGAGGACACTACAGAGCTGTATGTGGCATGGCGTTTGGGTTTAGCTCCAATGCGAACCCATTGCTGGTTTTGCCCATATCTTTCAGCTGTACTCACATTAGGGATGTCCACATGATCTGCTGGTCCAGTTCTGTTCGTCTCCACTGCTCGCTGCTCCGTTAAAATCCCTGCCCGTTGTCCGCTGGCAGCACTCCCACACTCTGATGGTCCTCGAACAGCGCAGAAATGCCAGTCCTTAAACTCTGATAACAAGGACCGAAAATTTGTTTCCAAAACAGTCATTCTTTGTAGAAGATTGTAGCAGTTCTGGCAGCACAGGTGCTCTGAACCCACACAAGGAGGCATCTTGTAGATTTCTTCTTTAGTACTCTACAGAAACTTGTCTGATTCCTGTGCCTATGGCTCTACTATAAAATGTCCAAAAGAAACTAGAAAACATAAAATAAGAAACAAAATATGGTAGTGCTAGTGCTAATCTAAATAATGAGCTCAGACACTGTAGCTCTAAAATGTCTAAAAATAAAGAAAAGTATGAAAGATAGCCGAGATAGAGCTAAGCAGAGCTAAGCAGAGCTAAGCAGAGAAGCGTCTGAGTAGATACGGTAGAGGAGCTGCTGGTGATAAAGTGAGAGTAGATACGGTAGAGGAGCTGCTGGTGATAAAGTGAGAGTAGATACGGTAGAGGAGCTGCTGGTGATAAAGTGAGAGTAGATATGGTAGAGGAGCTGCTGGTGATAAAGTGAGAGTAGATATGGTAGAGGAGCTGCTGGTGATAAAGTGAGAGTAGATACGGTAGAGGAGCTGCTGGTGATAAAAGCAGAGTAGATACGGTAGAGGAGCTGCTGGTGATAAAGTGAGAGTAGATATGGTAGAGGAGCTGCTGGTGATAAAGTGAGAGTAGATATGGTAGAGGAGCTGCTGGTGATAAAGTGAGAGTAGATACGGTAGAGGAGCTGCTGGTGATAAAGTGAGAGTAGATATGGTAGAGGAGCTGCTGGTGATAAAGTGAGAGTAGATACGGTAGAGGAGCTGCTGGTGATAAAGTGAGAGTAGATACGGTAGAGGAGCTGCTGGTGATAAAGTGAGAGTAGATATGGTAGAGGAGCTGCTGGTGATAAAGTGAGAGTAGATACGGTAGAGGAGCTGCTGGTGATAAAGTGAGAGTAGATACGGTAGAGGAGCTGCTGGTGATAAAGTGAGAGTAGATACGGTAGAGGAGCTGCTGGTGATAAAGTGAGAGTAGATACGGTAGAGGAGCTGCTGGTGATAAAGTGAGAGTAGATATGGTAGAGGAGCTGCTGGTGATAAAGTGAGAGTAGATACGGTAGAGGAGCTGCTGGTGATAAAGTGAGAGTAGATACGGTAGAGGAGCTGCTGGTGATAAAGTGAGAGTAGATACAGTAGAGGAGCTGCTGGTGATAAAGTGAGAGTAGATACGGTAGAGGAGCTGCTGGTGATAAAGTGAGAGTAGATACGGTAGAGGAGCTGCTGGTGATAAAGTGAGAGTAGATATGGTAGAGGAGCTGCTGGTGATAAAGTGAGAGTAGATATGGTAGAGGAGCTGCTGGTGATAAAGTGAGAGTAGATATGGTAGAGGAGCTGCTGGTGATAAAAGGAGAGTAGATACGGTAGAGGAGCTGCTGGTGATAAAGTGAGAGTAGATACGGTAGAGGAGCTGCTGGTGATAAAGTGAGAGTAGATATGGTAGAGGAGCTGCTGGTGATAAAGTGAGAGTAGATACGGTAGAGGAGCTGCTGGTGATAAAGTGAGAGTAGATATGGTAGAGGAGCTGCTGGTGATAAAGTGAGAGTAGATACGGTAGAGGAGCTGCTGGTGATAAAGTGAGAGTAGATACGGTAGAGGAGCTGCTGGTGATAAAGTGAGAGTAGATATGGTAGAGGAGCTGCTGGTGATAAAGTGAGAGTAGATACGGTAGAGGAGCTGCTGGTGATAAAGTGAGAGTAGATACGGTAGAGGAGCTGCTGGTGATAAAGTGAGAGTAGATACGGTAGAGGAGCTGCTGGTGATAAAGTGAGAGTAGATACGGTAGAGGAGCTGCTCTGGAAGCTGTTTCTGGAAGTTCTGCTCTCCTCAGTTCTCCTGAATGTTGGATTTTGGGGACAGAACCGTGACCGTGGTGAACCCAGTCAGCCGGGTCCGGCCGGTCCGCTGACCCGAGTCGGTTCTGAGCTCTGATAAATGCAGATGTTTAAACATGAGCTCGGGTCCTCGCTGAGCTCGGGCTAATCTGAGACTCGTACTGAGAGAGGGATTAGCTCAGGCATGACGGAGCTCAGAGCTCAGCGTGTGAATTTCAGCTCTCGCTCTGCTGTCCCACTCATTTCTGCAGAAAGATTTACTGCTAATACTTTACAATAACTCACTGCCTCTAAACAGCAGCTGCATGAATATATAACATATATAAAACCGTTACTTTAACATTAAATCACATTTACATTACGGATAACAACCAAACTACTGACTGACATTCAATTAATACAGACAACAATAGACAGTAGAGTCTGTAGTTAACTATTAATCATTAATCAACTACTGGCAACACCTGAGCAACAACTAAAACAAAGCCATAGCAACCACCTGGGATACCATAGCTAACTGTCCATACCTAACACCATAGCAACCACTCCACTACACCAAGTTCAGGTGCACCATAGCAACACACACTAGCTACTAGCTAACTACTGAACAACATTATAACATCAGGATAAGCAGGGATGCTTCATGGTGA
The DNA here is from genome assembly GCF_023375975.1 of Astyanax mexicanus. Lineage (NCBI taxonomy): Eukaryota > Metazoa > Chordata > Actinopteri > Characiformes > Acestrorhamphidae > Astyanax > Astyanax mexicanus. The sequence continues at coordinate 1,256,551 of NC_064426.1, forward strand.
ACCTCTGCTGTGGGATACCACAGCAACCCACTAGCAAAAACCAGGGAGTTTCATCCTCCTTAGTATGAAGCATGTAGCAACATCCCAGCTAAATGTTTTTAGTTAATAGTAGTTAACATTTTTACATAAAGTTATAAGCAAAGCCTCTTGTGTATTTTATTTTATTATTTTATTAATTATTTTTTTGTTTGTTTTGGAAATGTTACTTTTAACAACACCATAGCAACCACCAAACAAAACCCTATTTTTACCCTATTGAACAAGTAGCAGAAACTACTAGTACTGTAGGAGATGACTAAGCTTCTCCCCACAGGTTAGCAGTGTGTGTGTGGTGTGTGTGTGTGTGTGTTTGTGTGTGTGTGTACAAACCTGACGGGTCATTACAGCTATAAAGCAGCCGTTACTCTGATCAGACGCCTCCAAACTGAAGAAGCAGCTCTTTACATCTCCCTGACCTTCATCAGATACAGAACACTGCAGCAGAGCCGGGGGACTGAGCCTGATACACACACACACACACACACACACACATACACACACACATACACACACACACATATGCATATACCAATTATATATATATATATATATACAGCTCTGGGAAATTTTGTTGTTTTATTCTATAAACTACAGACAACATTTCTCCCAAATTCCACATAAAAATATTCTCATTTAGAGCATTTATTTGCAGAAAATGAGAAATGGCTGAAATAACAAAAAAGATGCAGAACTTTCAGACCTCAAATAATGCAAAGAAAACAAGTTCATATTCATAAAGTTTTAAGAGTTCAGAAATAATCAATATTTGGTGGAATAACCCTGGTTTTTAATCACAGTTTTTGTTTTCATGCATCTTGGCATCATGTTCTCCTCCACCAGTCTTACACACTGCTTTTGGATAACTTTATGCTGCTTTACTCCTGGTGCTAAAATTCAAGCAGTTCAGTTTGGTGGTTTGATGGTTTGTGATCATCCATCTTCCTCCTGATTATATTCCAGAGGTTTTTAATTATATATATATATATATACACTGATTCACACACACCTGAAGGGCTGTAGTTTGGACCCGTCTTGTTCTCTGAGTGAGAGAGCTGCCCTTACCACGTCCTCATTCTCCTCAGAGAAGGACGAACAGGTGGAATACACCACAGCACGCACCTTAGGAACTACACACACACACACACACACACACACACAGAAGCAAAATGTCAGGCGGAGATTCCAATCAGAACATCAGCAGGTTATAGGTTCCACAGAGATCTCCTGAGGGTCCATTCAGCCCCCACGGGTTACTGCACATCACGCATTACCTCCACACACACACACACACACACACAAACACACACACAGACACACACACACAGTGAGACTGTATTTACATTTATACTGTGTGACAGTTGCATTTATGCATTTGTTTAAATAAATGTATATTTATTAGTTTATATATGTATATGTTTATATACAGTACCAGTCAAAAGTTTGGACACACCTCTTCTCTCTTATTCAATGTGTTTCTTCCTTTTTACAATTTTTATATAGTAAATTTAATATTAAAACTTTATTAAAGCTCTAAAGGAACACATGCTGATTTTTTTTAATAATAAACCAGAATACATTTTATATTTTAGATTCTTCTTAATACGTATCAGATTTCTCTTTGAGGACAGATCTGCAGACTCTCTGTATTTTAATCTCAGTGTTTTTATGAGGTAGATTCACCTGGTATAGTTTGAGGTGTGTGTTGTGCAGCAGTGGAGGAGTTTCAGTGTGGGGCTGTAATCGATCATCAGTACCTGCCCTTTAATTAACAGAATCTTAACACACACTGCTCCTGTGAGCCCTGTTCACTCGATACCGGATGATTAACGGATCCAATAGCCATAGATCCATATCTCACACACACACACACACACACACACACACACACACACACACACTGATGTATGGTGACATGTGATACCATAAGATCAATCATAAAACACACTGAAGAGGAGAGAGAGATCTTTAACTGGCTGTTAATTGGGTCAAAGAGAAATTCCCAGTTGAGACGTTTACCAATCATCCAGCTCTCTCATTCCGGATTCAGATCTTCAAAGAGTCCGGAGTTAATAGAATATGAAACACACACACACACACACACACACACTAAAATAACACTGACTTACCAAACAGACTTCAAATGTGTGGATTATTATCACATATAAATACACTACATCTATTATATTTCCCATTTATTAGTTTATATTATAGTTGTGGCATAAGTTATCAGGGATGAGTTGGGATGAGTTGTGGGGAGTTGGAGATGAGTCGGGGATGAGTTAGGGATGAGATGTGAAAGAATTGGGGATGAGTTGGGGGAATGAGTTGGACATGAATTGGACATGAATTTGGGATGAGTTGGGAATGGGTTTGGGATGAGTTGGGGGTGAGATATGTATGAGATGGGGAAAGTTGGGGATGAGTTGGGGATGAGTTGGAGATGAGTTGGGGATGAGTTGGGAATGAGTTGGAGATGAGTTGGGGGTGAGTTGGGGATGAGATAGGGATTAGTTTAGTAATGAGTTGGGGATGAGTTGGAAGATAAGATGGAAATGTGTTAGGTATGAGGTGGGGATGAGATAGGGATTAGTTTAGTAATGAGTTGGGGATGATTTGGGGATGAGTTGGAGATGAGTTGGGGATGAGTTGGAGATGAGTTGGGATAAGTTTAGGGATGAGTTGGGGATGAGTTGGGGATGAGTATCTCTAATAAATACACAGATAAACTCACAGTGGAGGGCGTGCTGAAGGTCTCTCCTCTGCTGGGAGACGAGTGTCTCCAGTCTGGACCGTGAGACTGAACCATGAGACAGATCCTGCAGCAGCTCTGTGTCTGAAACACACACCCACCCACCCACACACACACACACACACACACACACACACACACACATATATATATATATATATATATATATATATATATATATATATATATATATATATATATATATGTGTATATATATATACATAAATGCACATGTGATGGATGCAGTAGCATAATGTACTCATTAGAAGTGATGTCCTCAAACATGTAGAAATACTGTGCATGTAGAGCATACATACTGTGTGTGTGATAAGTGTGTACCTCCGTTCTCCTGCAGCAGGAAGTCTACAGGATTGGAGACAGCGGAGAGGGAACACTGTGGGGTCAGCAGGACGATTCTGACCTTCTGCAGACGAGCATCACCCACATCCACATCATTAAAACTCTCAAACAGCAGCTTCACATCTGAAATATCCAAACGCATCACTGATATCACACACAAACCTTTTATCTCAAACTATTCTTAAACAGCAGCAGAGCTTCTGAATATATCTACACTGATGGGCGTGGTGTTCTGGAAATGAGGTGTGTTCAGGTACATTTCTGGAGTTTTATCTTGTTTATCTTGGTAACAGAAAACACAGGAGCTCCACTGACTGAATACAACCTAGACAGATGCCAACAGTCAGATGTTCATCGCTATCTCGGTAACACAGGCGCTGCGCCGAGCCGAGCGTACACCCCCACTTATTACACACACATGAACACACAGCAGCACAAACCCAACTTTTACATCAACAATAAACAGAATAGTAAATAAAATAACATAGGGCAGGGCTAGGGCAGGGCTAGGGCGGGGCGCGTATAGGGCGGGGTTAGGGCGGGGCTAGGGCGGGGTTAGGGCGGGGCTAGGGCGGGGCGTGTATAGGGCGGGGTTAGGGCAGGGCTAGGGCGGGGCCAGGGAGTGTATAGGGTGGGGCTAGGGCAGGGCGGGGCTAGGGCAGGACTAAAACCAGCCCTTCAATATCTCCCAAATACAGACACTTACACACACACACACACACATACACACACACACTCACCGCTGCAGCCCATGCTGGACAGGAGCTCCTGCAGTTCATTAGTCTCAGCAGGAGAGCGCTCTCCCACACACACTAACACTCGTACACTCTGTGTGTTTTTGGAGACGGCGGCAACGGCGGCGACCATATGAGCAACAGTAGCGGCGGAGAAAGATCCGGCCAATAGGACGCCTCCGGCTTCATCCAGGAGGGGGCGCAATGCCCACGGCACCATGCAACACGACTTATCCTGCAAAAACACATATAAACACACAAACACATTAACTAACTAACAAACAAACTAGCAAATATAAAGTAAAATACTGCAAGTCATGAATATAAAGAGTAAACAACATCACAGGGCCTGAATCAGAACAACAGCACATCAAAGAAAGGCTTATTTAATGAGATGAATTATGAATAAAACATCATTATAAAAACGTGGAGCTGGACAGAGCTGAGGGGGTGAAGAGTTTGAGTCGGTGACGTGCAGAAAGAAGATGATTAATAAGGAAAAGTACTGGAAAATTCTCAGTAATTTTACAGGAATATCTAAAGCAGTGGAGGATAAACTCTACAGGAGGGAAATCTGAACTCTACAGAAACCAGACCCTGTTTATTTCCTTTCTAATTAAAGCAGAACCACAGTGTGACTCTAAAGACTGATTATCTCTCTCTGCACGGCCTTCACACCATCCACAGACACAAACAAGACCACTAGGACAGTCCAGCAAATACAGAGAGAGAGAGAGACAGACAGAGAGAGAGACAGAGAGAGAGAGAGAGAGAGAGAGAGAGAGGGAGAGAGAGAGAGAGAGAGAGAGAGAGAGAGAGAGAGATAGTGGCGTAATTCTAAACAGCTAATTGAACTGAGTCCAGTAATCCAATTAAAGAGCAGAAATGGATCTGAGCAGTAGGAGTTCTGTGTTACCTCTGATCAGCCATAATATTAAAATTAACATTAACTTAAATTAAATTAAATTAACTTCATGCGCAACTAAACTAAACTTACATAAATACATTAATTGCTGCTGCCTTCTAATGTAGCCCCTAAACTCACAGAAATGTTAACAGCTTTTAAAATAACTTATTATCCCATTTTCTCCCCAATTTACAAGGCAAACTACCCCACCCACTTATTAGGACTCTTTCTATCACTAGTGATGCCCCAACACCATGTGATAAAGGGGAAGTCAGACTCCACTTCTTTTTGAGCTGCTGCTAACACTCGGAGGAAAGCGCAGCGACGCGGTTCTGATACATCAGCTCACAGACGCAGCCTTGTGCTGATCCACATCACCCTTTAGGGGAAATAGAGAGCGCCATCTACTGATATACTGTACCCACCCAGTAAGAGATCAAGAGAGAGCCAACTGTGCTCTCTTGGTGCTCTGGCAGCTGACGGCAAGCTGTATGACTGGGATTCGAACTGCCAATCTCCTGATCATAGTGGCAGAGCTTTAGTCCTTTTTTAAGCTACATATTTATGTCCTATTTATGACTTCTATGACTTATATTATTAATATTGTCAATAGTCTTGTAGGGATGTGTATTTTTTGTACTCACCAATACCGATACTGATAAGCAATCAGGAGCATTATGTAATAGTGTAGTTGTTAGAGTAAAGTAGCGCAACTCAGAAACTGTTAATTTGTTAATTTGTTTAACTTTTACAAACAAGCATATCTATGTTGCCGAGATAGCGATGAACGTCTGACTGTTGGCGTCTGTCTAGGTTGTATTCAGTCAGTGGAGCTCCTGTGTTTTCTGTTACCAAGATAAACAAGATAAAACTCCAGAAATGTACCTGAACACACCTCATTTCCAGAACACCACGCCCATCAGTGTAGATATATTCAGAAGATCTGCTGCTGTTTAAACCAGACAGGAGGAAAAGAGGAGTGAAAACAGACTGTTGGTGGGGTGTAAGATAGCGATGAGCGTGTGTGTACCTGTATGATCAGTCTGTAGTCTGACAGCAGGCCGTTTTTGTACAGATCTCCTCTCACACAGGCTGGAAACACCAGCAGATCCTGACAGTGTGTGTCCAGACGAAACGTCCGGCCCTCCAGACGGCCTTCAGAGTGAACACGAGAGAAACCAGCAGAGCTCAGAACATCACACACCTCCTCCATACTGCAGAGAGAGAGAGAGAGAGAGAGATTGAGTTAGATTGAGTTAGATTTGTGGTTTAGCTAAATTAGATCTGCACAACCACTGATTTGCTCTGGGAGGAGTAACGAGTCGAACCGTTCAACCATTAAATGATCTAGAAGGAAAAGAGATCAAATAGGCATCAATTTAAAGTGAGAAAATGTGTGTGTGTGTGTGTGTGTGACCTCCAGAAACTCTGATTGCATCTGTGTGCAGCTCAGTGCGATTTATCGCCCCCACAGGCTGCCTGTCTACAGGCTCGTATGAGCTACAACCACACACACACACACACACACTCACACACACGCACACACACACAGGGCTGTTTGAAATAAGACTGGTCATTCTGGAATAGAGGTTAAACATAGGAGAACAGCCTTAATGGGATGCCAGCAGCAAAGTAAAACAATAAACTATTCTGCACACACACACACACACACACACACACACACACACACACAAACACACACACACACACAAACACACACACACACACACACACACACACACAAACACACACACACACACAAACACACACACACACACACACACACAAAGAAAGAAACCTTAAAGGGCCAATTTCTCAACACGATATTCAGTCCCAGTCCACCCATTCTGCAAACACACGCCTCATTTTGAATTGACCTTTTTTTGATGTCACCAAAACGAAAACTAAAAAAAAAGAAAAAAAAAAACATTTGCATATCTCCGCCTCTATTCAATTTATACCAAATTAAAAACCTCTGGAATATAATCAAGAGGAAGATGGATGATCACAAACCATCAAACCACCAAACTGAACTGCTTGAATTTTTACACCAGGAGTAAAGCAGCATAAAGTTATCCAAAAGCAGTGTGTAAGACTGGTGGAGGAGAACATGATGCCAAGATGCATGAAATTAAAACTGTGATTAAAAACCAACCAGGGTTATTCCACCAAATATTGATTATTTCTGAACTCTTAAAACTTTATGAATATGAACTTGTTTTCTTTGCATTATTTGAGGTCTGAAAGCTCTGCATCTTTTTTGTTGTTATTTCTCATTTTCTGTAAATAAATGCTCTAAATGAGAATATTTTTATCTGTAATTTGGGAGAAATGTTGTCTGTAGTTTATAGAATAAAACAACAATGTTCATTTTACTCAAACATAAACCTATAAATAGCAAAATCAGAAAAACTGATTCAGAAACTGAAGCGCTCTCTTCATTTTTTTCCAGAGTGTGTGTGTGTGTGTGTGTGTGTGAGAGTGTGTGTGTGTTTACCTGGTTCTCAGTGTGTTAATCCAGGCGTATACCGGTAGGTTAGATGCTCTCTCCTGTCTCAGTCGGACGCTCTCCGGCAGGATGCTGTCGATAGTCAGCAGGTCGTGTTTGATCCGGCAGCGCGCTAACGAGGCCGCCAGCTTCGTCTTAAACCTGAAACAACAGCAGGAATTCATACAACCAGCCGTGAGCTCAGAGTGCTAATAAATCAGAGTTATGCAGCATTTTTAACTAAAAATATCAGCTTTATAAACAGCTCTGTAAAAAAATAACAGACCACTAAAAAAATATATGATTTTCTTTGATTTTACCAAATTGAAAAACTCTGGAATATAATCAAGAGGAAGATGGATGATCACAAACCATCAAACCACCAAACTGAACTGCTTGAAGTTTAGCACCAGGAGTAAAGCAGCATAAAGTTATCCAAAAGCAGTGTGTAAGACTGGTGGAGGAGAACATGATGCCAAGATGCATGAAAAAAAAACTGTGATTAAAAACCAGAACCAGGATTATTGCACCAAATATAAATATATGCAGAAAATTGTAGAATGAATAGAAAAATAGATAACAGTGGCACAAAACTAACATCTGATTCCTGATTGGCTGACCTGAGCAGACATTCTTCCACCTCTCTGACATCAGGCTCTATCTCCTCCTCTGCGTGATTGGCCGGGAGCTCACGGGGGAGGAACCTTCTATCCTGTAGGTCGTACAGCATGACGGCCACCAGACTCATCATCTCCTCCGGCTGAAAGAAAGAAAGGAGAGAGAGAGAAAGTACAGGAACAGTGTGTGAAACTACCTCCACCATGTTTCAAAGCTGTACTTTACTCAGTTTGACTATTAAATCCTCAGTATCTGGTTCAGTACTCGGGTCTGAACACAGCAGGGTGGTACCGGTGGTGTTATTAAGTGTTGCTCTGTTTGAGAGCAGGACGGATCTGGTGGTGCTGGAGGGGTTTCCTCTCCTCCGTCTCTTTTCTCCTTTGTCCTCTAACAAGGTCACGGCAAGAACCTGAGAGACTCCATGCAGAGTGTCGCCCAGCAACCGCATTCCCTGATGGGACATAGCTAAGCGCTAAGCTAACAGGCTGAACCCTGCGGAGACTCATTAAAGTGCACACACTCTGTCACACACACTCTTACACACACACACACTCTCACACACACACATTTTCATACACATGCACACAAATGAGAACATGGACCGTCCTCTTGATTTCCTGAACCTTACATCTACACTCAAAGCCCAAACGTGTTCTACAGTTCTGTATAAAATGAAGAGATCACTTCAGTTTCTGAATCAGTTTCTCTGATTTTGCTATTTATAGGTTTATGTTTGAGTAAAATGAACATTGTTGTTTTATTCTATAAACTACAGACAACATTTCTCCAAAATTACAAATAAAAATATTCTCATTTAGAGCATTTATTTACAGAAAATGAGAAATGGCTGAAATAACAAAAACAGATGCAGAACTTTCAGACCTCAAATAATGCAAAGAAAACAAGTTTATATTCATAAAGTTTTAAGAGTTCAGAAATAATCAATATTTGGTGGAATAACCCTGTTTTTTAATCACAGTTTTTCTTTCATGCATCTTGGCATCATGTTCTCCTCCACCAGTCTTACACACTGCTTTTGGATAACTTTATGCTGCTTTACTCCTGGTGTAAAAATTCAAGCAGTTCAGTTTGGTGGTTTGATGGTTTGTGATCATCCATCTTCCTCTTGATTATATTCCAGAGGTTTTTAATTTGGTAAAATCAAAGAAATTAATCATTTTTAAGTGCTTTCTTTTTTTAGAGCTGTATATCCCTTTCAGACCCAGTACCCATACTATCACTGATAGTACTGTTTCTTTTAATTATTTTAATTGAGGTAAATTGTGATACAATACAGTACCAATACGTTCCCTTCAGTAGTTTCTACTGTTTGAATTGAGTTATTACACACACTTTCCGTAAAGTAAGGTTTCTACTATAGGTAGTTTCTACTACTAGTAATGATCTTAAACACTGTATGTTAGAACAACTTATTAAGCATTAATATTTTATTATTTAATGCTCTGTATCTAATAAGCAGCTATAATAAAGCTAAGCGTCAGTGTTTCACTACAGTGGATGTGTGCTGACGCAGTGTAAAAAAGTGTTGTATTATACTCAGCTCTGCCCAGGATGCAGAGTAACAACCTGCCACGTCCCATTCATCCTTTATAGCACCATATATCATCTCTACAGTGTGTGTGTGTGAGTGTGTGTGTGTGTGTGTGTGTGTGTGTGCTGCACCAATTCCAGCCCTGCAGATCCAGGATCGTCCCGCTGGACGTCATCTCATCTCACACAACTCACATCAACTCTGACTCAAATCTAACTCAACCCTCCTCTACAGACCCAACTCTTCATCAGACTGAACCACAGCACCTCTGTACCTCCTCACACACACACTCACACACACACGTGTAATTCATCATTTATGATCAGAATCTCTTCACTCTGATACATACGGCTCTGCGTCTGCAGTGTCCTGAATCATAAATGTGAGCTGACTTCATCATTCTAATTGAGTTAAACTGTGATAAAGTACACAGACTTTCACCATAATACAGTTTCAGCTCTTTTAATTGAGTTAGATTGTTAAACAATACCTGTACTTTTACTATAGCACTGTTACAGCTCTTTAAATTGAGTTATATTGTGGTATAGCACTTATATTCTAACTATAGTACAGTTTTTGATCTTTAAATTGAGTTAGGTTTGGATACAGTACCTATAGTTTCACTATAGCCCAGTTTCAGCTCTTTTAGTTGAGTTAAATCATGGTATAGTACATGTATTTTAACTATATTACAGTTTCTGCTCTTTGAATTGAGTTAAACAGTGTTAAACAGTACCTGCACTTTTACTATAGATCGTTTCAGCACTTTTAATTGAGTGAGATTGTGATACAGTACTCATAGTTTCACTATAGTACAGTTCTGGCTCTTTGAATTGAGTTAGATTGTTAAACAGAACCTGTACTTTCACTATAGCACAGTTCCAGCTCTGTTAATTGAGTTAGATTGTGATACAGGACTCATAATATCATTATAGTACAGTTCTGGCTTCTTGAATTGAGTTAGATTTGGGTACAGTACCCATAGTTTTATTATAGCAATGTTTTAGCTCTTTTAATTGAGTTAAACTGTGATAAAGTACCCAGTCTTTCACCATAACACAGTTTGCACTCTTTAATTGAGTGAGATTGTGAAACACTGCTCCTAAATTCACTATAGTATAGTTCTGGCTCTTTAAATTGAGTTAGATTGTTAAACAGTACCTGTACTATTACTGTAGCACTGTTTCAGCTCTTTTAATTAAATTAAATCATGGTATAGTCCCTATATTTTAACTATATTACAGTTTCTGATCTTTGAATTGAGTTAGATTTGGGTACAGTACCCATACTTTCACTATAGTACAGTTGTTGCCTTTTGGATTGAGTTAGATTGTAATACAGTGCTCATACTTTCACTAAAGTAGAGTTCTGGCTCTTTGAGTTGAGTTAGATTGTAATACAGTGCTCATACTTTCACTAAAGTAGAGTTCCTAATCTTTCAATTGAGTTAAATCATGATATAGTCCCTATATTTGACCTATAGTACACTTTCAGCTCTATGAATTGAGTTAAATCGTGATACATTACACACAGTTTCACTAAAATATGTTTTTTACTCCTGAAATTAAGTTAAATTATGATAGAGTACCCATACTTTCACTATATTACAGTTTCTGTTCTTTTTAAAGCTGAAAAAAGGAAAATAAAAGAGAGGATTTGGGATTTGGGTCATTAAGATGCTCGAACGTTAGCTCAGAGATGTGATGGAGGGAAAATATTGATGTAAAATGTGTTCTGAGAGTTGATTTATTAGTGAAAAGCTAATTACTGCAAGTCAATAATGATCATTGGTCTCAGTGACACATACTAATGTCAGAGCAGGGCTGGAACGGCCTGAGCTTTAATGTCTATTCATTTATGGGTATTATCCGTCTCCAGAGGACGTGTGGATATTTCTAATGAGGCCGGACGCTGTGTGAGCGAGTAGAAATCATGTATTGGACACATGAACCCCTCTGTTCAACACGCATCGATTCCCTCACTCATCTACACGATACAGCTTTAATTCAGTCCCTCAGCTCTGTTTACACCTCCATTTTTATTTAATATATTAATATAAACCCAGCCTGATACAATAATTAGGAGAGACGTCTTAATTTGATAGTGTGGATCAGGATTAAGGCAAACCCAATCTTATTTACAGCTATTTTAATCCTGATTCAGTTCTGATTCTATGTTTAAAGATAAATATTAGCGTTAGAGTCACGGTTTAGAGTTTAGCGTTACAATTCAGACTTCAGGGTTAGGGTTTGGTGTGTAGAGTTGAGGGTGTGGCTTAAAGTTAGGGTTAAGAGTTATAATGTGGGTTTAGACTTATAGTTAGAGATAAAGTTTAGAGTTTGGGTTTGAGTTATTGTCAGGGATGAGTTAGGAATACTGTTTAAAAGATTACGATTTAGAGTTAGGATTAAATATGGTTTAAAGATTAGAGTTTTTAGATTTGGGTTACGCTTTAGTTAGCGTTAGAGTTTTGAGTCAGGTTTAAAAATAAGAGTTATGGTTTAAAGTTTAGGACTATAGCTTAGAGTTAGGGCTTAGATTTTAGGTTTAGAGTTGCTGTTAGAGTTAGGGACACAGCTTAGAGTCTAAAGTTAGGGTGTAGAGTTGGAATGTGGGTTTAAAGTTAGGGTTAAAGTTACAGCTAGGCTTTACATTTTATGGACAAAATAAGTTTTAAAATGATGTTATGATTTAGAGTTAGGATCAGGGTTCAACTTTTAGAGTTATGTTCACAGTTTAATTAGGGTTTAAAACTTTGGGCCAGTGTTTAGATGTAGTATTAGGCTCTAAATGTTAGGGTTAGACTTAGGGTTTGGGTTGCGGTTTACAGTTTTAGGGTTAGAATTAGGATTAGAGTTTTAAATTTAGAATTATGATTCTGAGTTTAAAGTCACAGTTAGATTAGTTTAGAGTTAGAGTTTAAAGATTAGATATTTAAGCTTTTAGGTTAAGGTTTAAAGTTTAAGGTGTTGAGTTTAGAGTTTGGGGTTGGTTTTAGAAATAAGAACTACGGTATAAATTTTAGGATTTTGGTTCGGAGTTTTAGTTTTAGAGTTGGTGTTGGAGTTGGTAGAATGTGGGTTTAAAATAGGCTGTAGGCTGTAGAGTTTAGGGACAGTTTTAGTGTTACAGTTACTAGGGTTTAGAGTTTAGATTTAGTATTAGGCTTTAATTTTAGGGTAAGATTTAGGGTTTGGGATGTGGGTTAGAGTTTAGGGTTTTTAGCATTATTGTCAGGATTAGGGTTTAGAGTTTGGGAATTCGAGTTAGGATTACTTGTTAAAGGTTAGGATTTAAAATTAGGAGTAGAATTTTGAGTTAGCAATAGGGTTTAAAGATTAGAGTTTTGAATAGTGTGCTACAGTGTAAGTTACTGTTAGGGTCTAGAGTTTGGGGTAAGAGTATAGGGTTTGGGTTTAGAGATAAAAATTATAGTTTAATGTTTAGGGTTACGGTTTAGAGTTTAGGATTAGATATATTTATATATATTTATATATTTATTATATATCAGTAGAGAATTCATCAGGAACTGGCTAATCATTAGCATTAGCTAACTGAGCATCATGGGCACTAAACCACAAACAAGGTGGAAGTAATCTCTGGGCAGTAATTTAGCTGCGTTTTAGTCCTGTTCTGGAGACTCCGGAGCCGCGGGCGTCAACCCGTTACCAGCCGCTGCGATGCCATCGCCCGCGGCTCCGGAGTCTCCGGAACAGGACTAAAACGCGGCGTGTTGAGAAACATTATTACTCCATTAGGAGTCTTCCTGCCCCTTCTGACTGAACTACTGCTAGAGGCGACCAATCACTCATTAGCCCTTTAAAACACACACAACACACACCTCACCCAGCACACACACACACACACACACGTAATGATTAATAACGGCAGATGGATTTTTGGCGAGCAGATAAACGCAGGGCTGTGATTAACGTTGAGTCAAATGGAAGATTAATAGGTTATGAAGTCAAAGCATGGCAGCAGAAATAACTCAACAATAAAATACAGCTCAGCTTCATTCTGCAGTCCGAGCAGTGTGTGTGTGTGTGTGTGTGTGTGTTATATATATTTATATATATATAGTATATAAACTCCTCAGAACTTCCACTGTGTTGCTCAAGAGTTTCCTCATTGAATCATTTCCACTATACAGGACTTCCCTCAGAGCAGAACTGTGTAAATCTGGGATTTGGAGCCCCCTCTGGTGGAAGTGTGGAACTACAGCTGCGCTCCGGCAGCATGTAAACGTGTTTTAGATCGTAATTTACGTCATTTTCACGTTTAGTAGTGAGATAACACAATGAATTAGAAGGTATGCCTTGCAGCCACTTTTTACGTGCACAAAGAAATTCACAAGTTTACAGCCAAAAGAGGGCGCTACTGCAGCATCGTAGATAAAAGAAACCATAAAAACTACAAAATTAAACTAAAGTTGTGGATGTGGCTAAATAGCATGATCTCACTCGTCAGTTGAAGAAACACCATTTCAGTGAATTTGGTTGAAAACCACAGACAGTACAGAGCAGAAATAGTCAGCAGACTTCTTCTGAGGGAGGGATCTGTACCTACTGTTTGCAGCAAGTCATCAGATGACGGAAATGTAAGAACTTTCAAATAATGAAATAGCAGTTTTGTGCTTGTATCACAGTTAAGTATGAACTAGCTTGTTCGTGTTTTTGCCATGTAGCACAAGCTAAGGAGTGATCGGCAACAGCTAATTTGCATAAAAGTGACAGAGCTCTTAAAAGGCTTGTTCTGAAAGAGACTCTAAGTGGTAAGAATAGAGGTGATGAGTGATTTTGTGTAAATAATTTCATAAACAATATTTTGTACAAAACAAATAGACCTATTCTAAAAAGACATGAGGATACTACTGAAATATTTTCTGTAAATATATTATTATTTTTTTTAAGACATTTCAGGTGTTGTGCACTCACCAGAGGCTGAGACAGATAGAAGCAGCTGTCAATCATGATGTCCTCCAATAGCTCTTGATCTGCAGGAGATAAGAATAGATTAAAATACAGCCAACCAAAACCTGTAGATATCGTTATATATATATATATATAGTTATATATATAACTAAACACAATGTTACTGTTCCTCAGAACAGAAGAGCTTAAAGAAACTGGAGATTATTATTACAACAAAACAAATTAAACAAGAGACACCCTTGTAAAACAAAAGTGTATTTAAATATATATTTTTAAAGCATACTTAACATGGAAAAGTACATACTTTTACCATTAAAATTAGTACGTATTTATATATAGCTATATATAGGTAATGTACTATTTTGAAACAACTTACAGCAACTTAAGTATATTTTAAAAGCATTAGATTGTGCTTTTAAGAGCTTTTTTTGTATATATCTTCTGCAAACTTTAAGATTTAAGTATGTGTGTTTTTTTTGCATATTGATACACATATTGTGTGCACCTTAATACTACTGGAAAAAAACTACACTAAAGTGCACTTTAATCAGCATTTAATACCGCTATGTATATTTTATATCAACAGAACATTTAATTTAAAGCATATTGCTTAATAAAATATATATTTTAAAAATAATATTTAAAAATATATATTTTAAATAAAAAAAAAACACTTTTAGTATTCTTTACCTAATTGAACATACTTTTAATGCTCTTAATTAAACTTTCTTTTTAAAAGGGGAGAGAAAGAGAGAGACAGTGTAAGAGTTCGGATCCACCTGTTCTTCTAGGACCCTCACACAGTATCTCTCTTCATAAAAAAAAGTGTGTGTGTGTGTGTGTGTGTGTGTGTGTGTGTTTATAGATAAGGCTCTTATCGTGATTGACAGCAGGGCTCCCGTGTGCTGTCCATCACTTTAGGGTGGCACAATGAAAAAAAGGTTGCTACGACAACCACTAACACACCATTAATCTGCCATGGCACCCACACATCACCATCATGTGTGTGTGTGTGTGTGTGTGTGTGTGTGTGTGTGTGTGTGTGTGTGTGTGTGTGTGTGTGTGTTTAAGAACATTGCTGTAGAAAGAACACTGATATAAATTCACTCTGTACACTGAACACAGACAGCTCTGATACCATAAGGCCCACACACACACACACACACACACAAACACACACACAAACACACACACACACACACACACACACACACACACACACAAACACACACACACACACACAGCAGGGTTGATGCATTGCTTTGGGGAAAAGCCAACAGGTTCGTCACCCAGCACCATTAACCCCACTCTCATTACCGCACCAAGAGCTGAACCCAACACACCTCAATCACACACACACACACACACACCAATGCATTTAAGTTGTTCTTAATTAAATCATAATTATGTGTTTGATTTTCTATAGCTTTTACCATTTATTGTTTATAAAAATTGTGACTAAATACTTGATTTTAAATGTAATTACATTATAATTACATTTGTTATTTTGTTGTAAAAGCTTGAATGCATTAAAAATAAGGGATACTCTCAATTTTCACCCGAGCAAAAATAAATGTTGATTGATTAATTGTTTGATTGCCTGATTTAACCCTTTAACAGGCCAGGATTATTTTTATAAATATGAATAAAATCATAAAATTGTCTCTTTCTTGAACCTTTTTTTAAATCAATATTTTCCTAAATACAAATCGAACAGTTCATCTCCTCCAAACCTTTAGTTTCATTTTGTTTGACTAGTTTTTATGTCTTTATTTTTAAACCAGCAGAATTTGGGTTGATTTATGTTACTGATCTGAAATTATTACACAATACATGGAATATACACAGTATACAGTACACACGGTGCAGTAAACCCTTATTCTGAGTAATGCTCTGAGTATGCGCTGGTTCTGATGGAGGTACGTGTGAACCGGATCGTCTGTAGAGCAGTAAATCATTAGATACTGATTCTGAACCCGGCGCTGCTCTTCTCCCTCCCCCAGTTCTCATTTATAGAGGTGCTTCAGGACAAACGCTGTCCTGCATGTCAAGCATTAACAGTGTCGGTGTTCTGGGCTAATTATTGACCTTCACTACAGCTAATTATTTCCAGCGCAGTCCTGAGAACAGAACTTCCTGTACAGTGAGACTGTGACCCGCCTGTTAATTTATATCTAATAAAAAACACACAAAACAGGAGAACCGGGAATTTGCTCAAGGTCATGGATCCTCTGCAGGGAAGCATTAATAAGGAATTTCTGGACCGATGCAAAAAAAGCTATTTAAAGGAGAACAGTATACTATACTTTACTATACTATACTATATATATTTTGGTTAAAAATAAAGTATCTAAAAGTCTGAAGTCTTAAGGAAGTCCGAAGGTTCGTGTGATGTCTAAATCGACTCAATAAAAGATGAAAATTACTGATTTTCAGATGCAAATGACTGAACTAACAGTTTATCTATAACAGAAATCACACAGCAGCTCATGTAAAAAGTCACTACAGCTTTTTTTCAAATGTACTCAACCCAGCACTTTACTTAACTCAAAACTTTACTCAACCCAGCACTTTACTCAACTTAGTATCTTTACTTAACCCAGCTCTTTACTCAACCCAGCACTTTACTCAACTTAGCATCTTTACTTAACTCAGCTCTTTACTCATCCTAGCACATTACTTAACTCAACTTTAACTTTACTTGTCTCGTTTTCGGACCGATGAAGAGCAGAGCCTCTCAAAACCCAAGGAAAACAACAGCAAAACAACAGTAACCAGCCCTTTGCACAGCTTTCCATCCCCCTTTGTGCTTCTCAGGCAGCAGCAGCCTGTCACTCAGACAGACACAGAGACAGCGCTGTGTATCTACTTCTCTTTAATTGCCTTAAGTGACATCATACATCCATGATAGTCCTGATGTGACAATTGTGCATGCAAACATCACGATGACGATGCTTAAACGATATATCGTGCAGCTCTAGTTTACATGTGTATCAGTGGATTGATGGTGTGACATCATCAGAGCTGGCAGCAGTTCTGCGGGGGGGGGGGGGGTTCAAGTGGTCAGTGATGGATGGGAGGAGAGAAAAACGCCAACGAACGAAAAGAGAAGAACAGGAGGAGACAGATGAATACAATCGGCTGGATTCCATTACTCTCTTTTATCTCTCAGATGTGTGTTTCACTGAGCTCATTACATACACACACACTCACACTCACACACACACACACACACTCACACTCACACACACACACACACACACACACACACACACACTCACACACTGTATCATCGTATCAAATGACACACATGCAATCTCTTTCTCTCTCACGGTATATCACTGACAACACACACACACACACACACACACACACATTCATCTCAGCGGTGCAGAACACTGAGGCGCTGAATCGGGCCGTTCTGGCCGGGTGTTTAATCAGGTAGTTTGGATGGGTCCGGTATTATTCATCACCGCCGGGCTGATATTTACTGAAGTGGTCTCTGCTAAAGCCCCATTGTTCTGCTCAAGGACAAGACGGCCATAAAACTCCTCGTCTTTTCTTCCTGCTGTTTAGAGAAGGCAGTGGTCCAGCCCGAGCCCTTTAACTGAACCCAAACTGAGGCCTGAGATCAACACTGAGACAACAGGAGAATCGCTAATAATCTGGACAATAAACAAACGCAAGAAAGCTTTTGAACTACATTAATATGGCCAATTAAACAGCTAAGAGTGGTAGCTATGTAAGTTTGGGGATTTTTAGGGAAGATTTGAAGCCCTCTCTGGTGGAAATGTGTAACTACAAGCAGCTTTTTTAGACCTGTTCCTACAAAAAACTGTAGAAATAAAGTGAAAAATAGCTCTCCTCTAACCGTAGCTCTCTCCCCGGTAACGTAGCTAACGTAGCTGTTAAAGTTAGTATGTGCTTCGGCGTTAAATGCACCATCAGAAAGTACCTAAATTTACAGTAAATTTAAGACCTTAATTACACGGAATTTAATTTAAGACATTTTAAGACTTTTTAAGGACCCACAGGAACCCTGAAGTGTAGAAGAGACGTGAAGCCACACTCTCCTACTCAGTGTGTCTCAGACTGCCTTCATTGAATTTACAGTTTACAACTCTATATGTGCAGAGTTATCCAATTAGTTTTTCCATGCAGCTTTTTAGAGAACATTTATTTTTCTGTTCTGACCTGAGAGTCTGATTAACATTCAAAATATTATTTTATTTTATCTTATCTTCTTTTAATGGTCACCCCTCAGTGGTTAAACTTAAGTAGTTAGCTTCAGGTTCAACATGCTTGGAGGAGAATGCTAATCCCTCTGAAGGAAATGAGTAAATACAAGCAATTACAAGTGCAGAAGAACATTTTACTACAGTATTTTGGACTTATGGCCATATTTTCTCATGGTTGTGGTGCTGAATGTTACACAGGCCATGATGCTTCAGATTTTCTTGCTTGTTCAGATGTTCTCTTTATCTACAGGCAGTGATCCAGGCTGAGCTCCAACAGCTCCTGACGTCTGAACGACACAAGAATCGCTAATAATCCGGCTAATCAGACCCTCCCAGCCAATAACACACTAAGAAAGCTATCACACCCCGGGGAGTTAATTGGCCAGCCGGCAAGGTCATCCCGCCAATCGAAACGCCGCCCTTTGAGTCACATCTGCACTCATTTGCATATAATGTAATTTCAGTGTAATGTGAGACAAGGGACCAGAAACCCTAATGCTCACCGCCGAACACCACAGATACCACCCACACCACCACTACGGATCAAGGACAGGCAGGATGAAGACGCTGGAGAGAGGGGGGTGGGTGCAGAGAGGAACGGACTGACAGACTGATGGACAGACAGACAGATAGATAGATAGATAAAGAGATAGACAGATAGATGGATGGATGGCAGGAGCGAGGGCTGGGTGGGAAAGGCAGGCATGGCTAGAGTCCGTAATGAAACTGAGAAAGTGAGTGATGAAGCGACAGAGAGAGAAATGAAGAGAGAGAGAGAGAGAGGAATAGAGAGAGAGAGAGAGAGAGAGAGAGAGAGAGAGAGAGATGGTGGTCTTTGGTGATATTTCTATCTGGATTCTCATTGAGGGACCACTGACCGAATCTCTTCACATCGTCCGATCAATCACACACACACACACACACACTCTACTACAATCCTGACCAGTGGGAATAGTTCACAGTGGTGATGTTACTGTAACTGTAGTTTTAAGATACATACAAACTATGTGTTTAATTGGTTTAAAGAAATACTGATTTACAATACTGTATCGATTACTAAAAACTTGTAAAGTTACATATAAAATGCAAGATTGCTGGTATTTGTGCTTATTCAGTTTATTTACTGTTATGTTTGGAAGCTAAGAAGCTCAGACAGTACACAGCAGGATTAGCCAGTAGACTTCTTCTGAGGGAGGGATCTATATCTACTGTCTGTGCTGAGTCAGCAGATGTCCGAGATTTAAAAACCTTTAAATAGTGATAAAAGCTTTGTGCTTCTATCACACTTAAGGCAAGGCGAATCAATAAACATGGGGCGTGGCCTGCAACAGCTTATTATTTGCATAAAAGTGACAGAGCCCTTAAATGGTAACAGTAACAGTACAGCTATATATATTATCAACATACACTATCTTGTTCATGATGCACACACAACTACAGTCCCCCCTGTCCTTCACATATGTGTGTGTGTGTGTGTGTGTGTGTGTAGAGGAGGACATATAGGAGTGATAATCATGTGATGAATGATATCTCCGCCCCCTTTGCCTCGCAGGCATTTCTGAACGCAATCTGCCTCACTTCCATTCCAGATCATTGTCATTCCCCTGCTGCTGCTCTGTGTGAGGGCCGTGTGTGTGTGTGTGTGTGTGTGTGTGTGTGACGTGCATATGTGTATTAGGGCACATCAGAGCTTTATGTGGCTGTGTGAAGTGCATGTTAATTTGTGTGTGTGAGTGTGTGTGTGTGTGTGTGTGTGTGTGTGTGTATTGATCCGATTCTGCCTTGTTGCAGATATAGAGGTGATTAGGCTGCTGTCCCAGGTGTGTCTGCTCATTTAAATGTGTTCAGGGTGGAAAAAGATCTCGAAGGCAACACGCCCCGATCAATAGCAGTCCAGTTATCCAACACACACACACACACATACACACACACACACACAGCATGGTGTAAAATGTGTAAAATCCACACTAAAGCCCTATTTTAGTGATCTATAGGTGAACTGCCAACCCTGCACTGTGCAGCTTGATTTAGGGCGTGTCAGTGTGTCTTTGCTATCATAACGACGGGAAAAGTACACCGTGCGCGGCTCAAAACACGCAAATAAATAAATAATCATGGGTGTGTGTTTGGCCAAAACGTGAAATATACCAATCAGAGTGTCACTTTCTATATACAGTGGCTTGCACAAATATTCATACCCCATAAACTTTTTTCACATTTTGTCTCCTTACGACCACAAACTTAAATGTATAATAAAAGATATTAAGTGATAAACCAACACATAGAGTAGCACGTTAGAGTCACAGTTAGAGATATTCCCTATCCAGCAAGGAGAGCACTGGAGTCAGAGAAGCCATGGTCACTCTGAAGGAGCTGCAGAGATCTGGCGTTTATGGAAGAGTGGCAAGAAGAAAAAACATTATTGAAAGAAAGACATAAGGAGTGCTGTTTGCAGTTTGTAGCTTTAAGCCACGTAGAAACACAAACGCAAACATGCGGAAGAAGCTTCTGTGCTCAGATCAGACTAAAATTGAGACTAAAACTTCACCCAGAACACACCATCCTTACTGTGAAACATGGCGGTGGCAGCGTCATGCTGTGGGGATGCTTTTGCAAAGAAGAATTGCTGCTCAATTAAGTATTGATATGGGGGGGTTGAATACTTTTGCCTGTCATACTTTTTAGATTTTTATTTGATTGTTACATTTCACAATTATGTTCTACTTTGTATTGGCTATCCCTATTTTTTAGCATTAATTTTAAGAAAAAACAATAAGCTATAAGCAATTTGTATGGGTTCCAATACATTTGTCCATCTAGTGTACTACAGGACATTTCAGAGGTCTTGTGGAGCTCATGACTCAACAGGTCAGAGCTTTTTAAGAGGAATAAACTGGTCTACACAATTTTAGGCAAGTAGTTTTAATGTTATGGCTACAGAACTGCTGCCTATTGCTATTCTGTGAGAATACAGCTGTTCTAAATATGCAAATATCAGTATTTTTTATATTATATCAACACTGTCATGCCGTGCCTAATTGCTATTCTCTTAATTAGCCGCTAATCCGAGCGCAGCAGAGAAATCTGCTTTAAATTACTCGTCTGCGCTGCGAGGACGAGCCCGAGCTCATTATTATTACACTTCTGATTAATGTCCCGCGTCCCGCGCTGGGAGACGGGTCATGTGATCCACATGGGAAACACTGTCTGTGTCTCTGCTAATATCCTCCAACTCGCACTGATCTGAGATCAGCCTGGGGCTAGCGCTCGCTGCTCCCGGTTCAGATCCAGCTCGGGGAATATTTCCAGCGTCTCTAAATCACAGTTAGAGATATTCCCTCAACGCCAAGCGAACTCAACCAGCCAATCAGCCGAGACCTGCGTTTCCTTCAGTCTTACACTGAAGCTACGAGGCTAATGCTGCTAACAGTGATTTCATGGTTTGGTTTTCAGTATTTTAATAAAATTAAAATATGAAAAGTGTGATGCGAAAAAGTGTTTGGAGTACGTCTCTATCAGCTGTGTGCATCTAGACACTGAGATTTTTGCCCATTCTTTGTTGCAAAAGCATCCCCACAGCATGATGCTGCCACCACCATGTTTCACAGTGGTGATGGTGTGTTCAGGGTGATAAGCAGCGCTTTCCATTTAGGTCAAAAAGTTTAATTTTGGTCTAATCTGATCACAGAACCTTCTTCCACATGTTTGCTGTGTTCCTACATGACTGTAAATATCTGTAAATACACTTAAATAACCTGTTGGAATGTGGGATTAGCATTGCTAGCTACTTTATGACAAGTGTTCATAAAGCAGCAGTTTAAATACAATACAACCATAAACCGTCTAAAACCGAATTACTAGAAAGTTTAATACAGATGCAGAAGAAACACTTGAAAGTTTGCATGAATAGCCCTATTTAAGTAATATTTTAATCCATACTATGGCAAGAAATACTCAACTTTATAAAAATCAGTTAATGAGAAAAGAAGATGAAACTGGCACTCATCAGAATCGAGAAACCACAAAGTTAACAAACAGCTCTCCAGATAAGAGCATCTAAATAATTCACAGAGTATTTTGGTTTGTTTAACACTGTTTTTAAGTTACTACATGATTCAGTTACTCCAACAAAAGCAGGATAAACTCTTTTTAATACCCAGTTTATTTAATTCCAGATTAAACACTAAGTGAGCAGGTGTCTCAGAGTTATAGAACAATACTACGAGCCAAACTTTACACAAGTCCCATCTTCCTCTTCTTCTTCTACAACTACAGGCATTAACGTGTCAGGGAAGACTACAGCAGTTGGCAGCAGAAAGGCACTCTGGGAAACGTAGGCTTAGAGTAAATCCACAGTGTTCTTCCTACAGCGAGGACACAGAGATCAATGCCCCCATCCATCTGCCTCTCCACCACATCCTCTCCTAATCTCACTGATCTCCGAGGCTGCGCTCCTCCACCGCTCAACAGCCCGGCCGTGATTGGCCAGATTGATTTACTGCATTGTGGGTAGCGGGATCCTCCTAGGCTCGACAGCCTTTTCCATCCTCCTCTCCATCAACCAATCAAAGCTCTCTTTAGCCTGTCAGGGACACTCACCGCTATCTGCCCGTCCTCCAACACACCAACACACCTATACACCAACACACCAACAACCCAACACACCTATACACCAACACACCGTCCAGCCCAGACTGACCTTTATTACCACTGCTGAGATCGCCTAAGGAGCTCGGCTTCTGTGACCTTTATAAAACAACAGCGTGGGTCAAATAACATCACCTCCACCAGCCTAGACTTCTGACTGTTTCTCTGATTTTGCTATTTATAGGTTTATGTTTGAGTAAAATGAACATTGTTGTTTTATTCTATAAACTACAGACAACATTTCTCCCAAATTCCAAATAAATATATTCTCATTTAGAGCATTTATTTACAGAAAATTAGAAGTTTTCAGACCTCAAATAATGCAAAGAAAACAAGAGCCAAAATCAATATTTGGTGGAATAACCCTGGGTTTTAATGTTCTCCTCCACCAGTCTTACACACTGCTTTTGGATAACTTTATGCTGCTTTACTCCTGGTGCAAAAATTCAAGCAGTTCAGTTTGGTGGTTTGATGGTTTGTGATCGTCCATCTTCCTCTTGATTATATTATAGAGGTTTTCAATTTGGTAAAATCTAAGAAACTCTTTATTTTTTTGGTGCTCTCTTATTTTTTCCCAGAGCTGTAAACTGTGTTTAAGAACATAGGCCCTATTTTACACAATTTGCAAGAAATGCCACAGTAAGCAGCAGATTTATAATGTGGTGATTCTTATATTTTAACATTTATTTGCATTTGGAGACGTCTCTTAAATCATCAGCGTTATAAAATAATCAGGACTCACATTTCAGGGTGTTGAAGGCGAGCTCGTACGCCTCGCGCTGCGCCCCCTCGCCCGTCCCCCAGTGGGTTCCGCCCCTTGCTCTCGTCCCATAGCTGATGAGCCGGTGGGCGGCGGCCTTCTGCAGGTGTGTGTTCTGGAAGATGGCGGCAGCGTGGAGGTAGACGCGGTCGGGGACACGGGACGGACCAGGACTCGGCAACGGGACGGGAGGCTCTGGTGGGGACGGGGCAGGGTGGTGCTCGGGACCCGGGGCAGGGGGACGCTCCCTGTCCCGCTCCAGCAGAGACAGCTCTCTGAAGCTGGAGACGTGGGACATACGCTTAGAGATGCGAGACGAGGAACGGCGAGCAGAACCCTGCTTCACCATCCTGTCCACCTGTCTAACTGTCCACCTTTCCACCTGTCCAAATGTCTGTTTACCTGACTACTTTTCCACCTGTCTACTTCTAAACCTGCCCAACTGTCTACCTGCCCAACTGTCCACCTATTGAGCTGTCCAACTGCCCACGTGTTCACTTGTCCAACTGTCCCCCTGCCCCCCTGTCCACAGCCTCCAAACTTTAGCTCTACAGCCAAAAAAACTCTGTCAAAAAAACATCAACACACAAACACATTATAAACCCAACACTGTGACAAAACACTGAAAAATATTTTTTTAAAGTGTTCTAATTTCAAGAATATCACACTGCAGCAAAATAAATGTTTTATTTAATATAAAAATAACAGTGTTTAACATTCAGTAGAAATGAAAAAAAAAATGTTTTTTTTAAAAACACAGTAAACTTTTGTCTGTTTTGTAAAGAAGACTAACTTACCAAGACTGTTACCAAGATATTTAACATAAAATAATACTGTTTAGAATATTTAGTATTTATGCATATAAAATGAAATTTACAAAAAATGAATATACAAAAAAATACCCCAAAAGTAAAATAAAAACAGGATTATTCCAACAAATATTGATTTCTGAACTCTAAAAACTTTATGAATATGAACTTGTTTTCTGCGTCTTTTTGTTATTTCAGTCATTTCTCATTTTCTGTAAATAAATGCTCTAAATGAGAATATTTTTATTTGTAATTTGGGAGAAATGTTGTCTGTAGTTTATAGAATAAAACAACAATGTTCATTTTACTCAAACATAAACCTATAAATAGCAAAATCAGAGAAACTGATTCAGAAACTGAAGTGAACTTTTTGAAATTAGCTCTTTTTACAGAGCTGCACATCTAAAAATGTATCACTGTAATAATTAAAATAGCTTATAAACTATTAACTAGTTTAGTTAGCTATACTCAAAAAAACTCAACAGGGGTAAAACAGCTGCTTGTTTTCAGTTTGTTTAACAGATGTTTATTTGGTTGAATATATTAATCTATCTTAATTTAATCCCTACATTATTCTGGAACAGAATAAAGAAAAAAGAAGTTTTCAATAGTTGTATAAAAGTTATTTAAAGTAGTTAAGTAGTAAAGTAGTAAAGTACTCACCTCTCTCTCAGCAGAGTTTAGATCCGGTAGTAGATAATGTTTAATCCGGTTCTGGTTCTGTATTCACTCTGGATTAAGTACCGCTGTGTAACCGGTACCGGTACCGGTTCTGTTCTCTGTGTGATCAGACCCGGTTCTGCTCTGATTTACACTGTTAGAAAATTCTTCAGCCCAGATCAACAGGAACCGCTGGAGACACACCATCCACACCCCCGTTACCATAGAGACCGCATGCTAATGAGGGGGCGTGGCCACAGGGGGTTATTTATGGGGGATTGGTTAGGTCTGTTTTTACTGGATTTAAGGGAGAATCTTCAGTCCTAAGCACCAATAATAAAAAAAATATATATAGTTTTTAATATTATAAATAAAAACCTGATACAAAAGATTAGAAGTTATATTAAATGTAATATATATATATATAAAGTCTGTACCAAATCTATATTATATAAATTTGTTATATATAAAATGATAACTAATATTTTTTTTTCTAAATAAAAGGAATAATTTGACATTTTGTGTCGCCTAGATAAACCTTAAAAACAAATATTTATAAAAAATATGTATTTAAAAATATTGTATCAGTTTGTATCAGAAAATAATATTTATTAAATCACGTTTACTATTTTAGTCATATTTTATACACATATTGACTGCCTTCACCTTCTAATTCATATATTTATTATTATTAGTAGTAGTATTATTATTAGTATTATTAGTATTATTAATAATAATAATAATAATAATAATAATAATAATAATAATAATAATAATAATAATTAAATAAACAACAATTTCCACTATTTTGTTGTGCTGACTCTATTAATAATTATAAAATAAATAGCATATAGTAAATTAAACAAATTTTTTATTTGTTTTTGAGTCGGTACTCCAGGCAGACCTCAGTAGAGCTCCTTTGGAATGAGCTGAATTTTTGTGCACTAAAAAATATTAAATATATTTATAGGATAAAATGGCCAAACACAGCCAAAAGAGGGAGCTGCTGCAGGACCAAAGAAAAAAAATGCTCTAAAAACTAGGTATAAAGAAGTGGGCGTGTCTGAATATTATGTTCTTTTTATATTGAGCTGAAAAGAAGCTTATTCTCGTAATAAACTCAGCTGCAGACACTGGAACTGCTTGGAACTGTTCGATTGGATGATTAATTTGATGAAACCGAAACTTCATGTGAAGCGCTCTATCTGCTGCTCTTTATAGAGCATTAATACATGGCTGACATCAGTTATCTTCTCAATATGCACAACAACTGGTGTTCATTCTTTACTATGTTTAACTGCACTACCTCCATTCTCCATTACACACACACACACACACACACACACACAGTAAAGAATCTACTTTTATAGTTTATTTTTATTGTATTTTTATCTGTGTTTTTTTTATTATCCTTCTTTTGTAACTTCTGTGTACTGTGTATACCTGCTGCTACTGGATGTCCAGAATTTTCTGTCCGTCTGTCTATCTGAACTGTTCAGACCAATGTCTGCTTTAAATCACATTAAAAAGATTACAGTGTGAACAGACTAAAAGTAAACATCAAATTTAGTGAAGAAAAATCAGATTTGTGTCACCTTTAGATTTTAGGTAAATGTAGCTTTAGATTACAGTGTTTTGGTCTCTCTCTATTCAAACAGATTGTGTTTTTCTACAGTCATTGTTTGAAATGTTTTTATGGATTTTAAAGCACTAAAACTGCACTGAATCCCAAAGGTGCATTTAAATTCATTACACTGCTTTTTTCAGCAGAAAGGCTCTACATTTTTATCTGTCGTAAACAAGCCGCTTTGATTGGCCCCCTGCCGTCTCTCCGAACAGCCCTGATAAAACCTGCTATCTCCCTGTATGAACAGAGGCAGGTGGAGGCTTTTATACCCGAGCAGTTCCCCACAGGTAGCCAGGCCTAATACCACCCTGCCACCCCCATCATTACCCACTCCCTCACTCAGCATCCCACTGCCATAATGAGTGTCTCACGCCACGGGCCCACGTGAGACTCTCTGCACGAGACAGATGTGACCAACAGCAACCACGTTTTCTATTTATAGGTTTATGTTTGAGTAAAATGAACATTGTTGTTTTATTCTATAAACTACAGACAACATTTCTCCCAAATTCCAAATAAAAATATTCTCATTTAGAGCATTTATTTACAGAAAATGAGAAATGACTGAAATAACAAAAAAGATGCAGAACTTTCAGACCTCAAATAATGCAAAGAAAACAAGTTCATATTCATAAAGTTTTAAGAGTTCAGAAATGATCAATATTTGGTGGAATAATCCTGGTTTTTAATTACAGTTTTGTTTTAATGCATCTTGGCATCATGCTCTCCTCCACCAGTCTTACACACTGCTTTTGGATAACTTTATGCTGCTTTACTCCTGGTGCAAAAATTTAAGCAGTTCAGTTTGATTTGATATATATACACTTTTTAACGAATGAAATCAAGTGATAGTGAAAAACTGTTGAATGCTGCCCTCTAGTGAAATCAATATGTATT
Source organism: Astyanax mexicanus (assembly GCF_023375975.1). Classification (NCBI taxonomy): domain Eukaryota; kingdom Metazoa; phylum Chordata; class Actinopteri; order Characiformes; family Acestrorhamphidae; genus Astyanax; species Astyanax mexicanus. The sequence continues at coordinate 1,284,570 of NC_064426.1, forward strand.
GCATTAACAAATTAACAATACAAGTTCAGCTCACACGTGATTCTGCAGTCATTAAAAGGTAACTAAACCCTCTAATTTTAGCTGAAAAATAAATAAATGGGAGGGGTAGTTTGGGAGGGGCACTGGGTGATGTAGTATACTTTTCCCGCCGTTACGATAGCAAAGACACACTAACAATTGATGGCTCACCTATAAATCACTAAAACAGGGCCCTTACACTACAACACCACATCCACCTATACACAGAACTAGAATCAGTATCAGTACTGTACTCTAGTATATCTGAGTGTGATATCAGTGTGTTGCCGTGTCACCGGTGTTGCTGTGGTGCAGGTGGTGGCTGATGGTACATTAAGCTGCATAATTAATGCTCATATTGGCTTTCCCCTCCCGGCCCCCATTAACAATGCAGCACTTTTGATTTCAGTACCAAAATAATGAGTCCGAGTCCAGTTTCAGATCCGGATATCTGATCTACACCAGGTGAGTCTGGGTCTGCTGGACCTGTTAATTTACGGCTCAGTGGCCACTTTATTAGAAACACCCCTTCCTACATTGTGCTTACACTAAAGTTGTCTTTTATTTGATTGTAGACGATATAAACCCAATATATTTAATTTATTCACACTTTCAGACCCTGCAGCCAATACAATGGACATTGTGTATTTTCTTTATTTTAAAATGTTTGTAACTCTGTATTGTAGTAGAGAAGTGGGCGGAGCTTCTTCTGGTCATGGTGAACATAAGGCTTGTGTTGTGTACAGTAGTAAAGTTGTAGTAAAGTGGTATTAGTGAATATAGTAACTCTGTATTGTAGTAGAGAAGTGGGCGGAGCTTCTTCTGGTCATGGTGAACATAAGGCTTGTGTTGTGTACAGTAGTAAAGTTGTAGTAAAGTGGTATTAGTGAATATAGTAACTCTGTATTGTAGTAGAGAAGTGGGCGGAGCTTGTGGACACTGAAACTCCTCCCTATTCCTTGTTTGGTTTAAAGATATTATGGGATGTAGAAGAGAAATTTGCCTTGAAAATACCTTCTAATCTTTTTTTTTTGTCCAGCATTGTATTTAAACATTTCAATCATTTTCTCACATTTTTGTTACAAACTGAAGATCCTTTATTCATCTTTATTCTTTAAAGACTCTTTATACTGCTTTTATAACAAATCATAATTATAATTTCCCAATTGAAAATGTATTTATTTACTTTTTTAAACCTTAAACCTCATTATTAGCCCTAAATTGCCCCTGTCCCAACTTCGTTTGGAACCTGTAACAAGTCTGAAATGCAGAAATGGATGTATATTAATAAATGAAATGAAATATTGTATTTATTCCTGTATTAAAGTGTACTTTATCTTCATCTACAGTGAGGTTCTGAGCACAGGAACAGCAGGATACTCAGTTGAGAGTGGATCGTTCTCAGGCAGGGACATGGATATGGTATGGGCAGGGCTGGGCAGTAACAGTATACAGGTAATAGATGATCATTAATCAGCGTACCAAGCAGGTATTAAGGGGGTACTGAGTTTCAGTTACAGATAAAGGTCAGTAATCAGATTACAGACTCATCATAAAACCGGAGTGACGTCCAGCAGAAGGAGACCAGTCTCACGATAACAACAACAGTTTCATTTTATTTAATTGTTTTACTGTTCGTGTGTTTTATTCTCCGACTGAAACTTCTCACTGCCTACTGTGCCTGTGCGGCTCCGTGCTCCCACATCTGCACAGATCTGATTGGCTGATGAGAGCGTGTGGTGATTTTACAGCACACGTGATTGGTCTGTGAGTTTACTGTGCCGCAATAAAGCAGGAAGCATGTTTACCTTAAAGACTAGAAAAGTTACACTGCTTTAAATGAACATGGTCAGAATGAAATCCTTCTCTGTAGTTTATCGGTTTGGTTCCGCATTGGACAACGCATGGGTCCGGACCCGTCCCACGCTTCGCCTATTACTGACCTAGAACATGATGAAGGGGTCCATGATGAAGAATAAACAAAAAAAAACAGAAAAATCGTATTATAAACACACAGCAACTACAACTGGTGCAACTCTACAAAGACCTTTGTAGAGTGATTTTATCGTTTTTATGGTGTCACTTTCCTGGTATTTCCTACGACGACTTGCCGATGATGAGGATGCTCATGAGGAAGACCATGATGAAGAAGATCCACATGAAGAATCTGTCCATCACCTTGGCCACCTTCTTCCACTCCGCCACTTTCAGACAGGTTGCTCTCTGCTCTCGGAAGCAGTTGGCGATGTACTCCACGTTACGGATGACCTTGGAGTCTCCGCCCACGGCGCCGAGGATGCTGCCGGTACTGCTGCCGCCGCAGATTATACAGAGGTCAAAGGGCAGAGCTCCGGCGGGTGGCTTCTCGTCTTCCGGACAGCAGGAGGACGCAGTGTTCTTCAGGAGGGCCTCGTTCTGAAACCCATCCCTCTTCCTGCAGGACTGAGGGGCTTGTGGCTGTGGTTGACTTTTGGAGTTCTGGGTCTTCCGACCCCCCGGTCCCGGGGCTTCTCTCGGCTTCCCGTTGGGCTTCAGGAGCTTCTGTCTGTCCTGCTCTGGGTTCTTGTGAGGCTTCAGGCCGAAATAATCGTCAATATCTTGGTCGTGGCTGATGGGTGAGGCCGAGGCGCAGGTCTCGCCGATCTCGTAGACGAAGAAGATCTTGCTCATGTAGTCGATGATGAGGACTTTGGCCCACTGTGGGACGGGTTTGGCTTCGGCGCCGCAGAAATGGATGTTCATGATGAAGATGGTCAGAGAGGTGGAGGCGGTGATCATCATCATTGTGGCGATGTAGTATTTACCTAAAACATCATCAAACACATCAACGGTTACTGATGCAGAAGAAGTTTATTTTATATTTATTGGAGTAAATGACTCTACTGTCCATAGAAGGTTTTTTACTAGATTCTAGGGAATGTATTTGTTCAAAAAAGTAGAATATTGAATATTAAAATGTGAAACTCATATATTAAATAGATGTATTAAACACAGAGTGATTTATTTTAAGCGTTTATTTATTTTACTGTTGATTGAAAATTGTTATAGCTTACAGCCAATGAAAACCCAACAATCAGTGTCTCAAAAAAAATAGAATATTATATAAGAACAATTCATATTTGTGTGCCAAGTCCTGCTGGAAAATGAAATCTGCATCTTCATAAACCATCACTGATCATCAGTGAATTTTACATTTCATTTTCAAATCAAGAGAGCAGAGTTACAAATAAAATGGGAAGAGTGGAGAGACACACAGTCCAAGCTGCTCGAGGTCTAGTGTGAAGTTTCCACCAATCAGTGGGGGTTTATGGTGAGGCGGATTTCATTTTCCAGCAGGACTTGGCACACTGTCACACTGCCAAAAGCACCAATTGGTCTTACATACGTAATGTTCTAATTTTCAAGCCATAAATAATCATCAACTTAAAATAGATCACTCTGTGTTTAATACATCTACATAATATATGAGTTTGAACTGAATTAAAATAAAATAACTTTTAAATTATATTCAATTTAAATTTTTTAAGGATTTCTTTGCATCCAGTAATAAACTATCGGTTCCTCACCTATAAGAGGAACGCTCTCGGATGGGGGCATGCTCTCGGCCACCACCAGCTGGAAGACGGTGAGGGCCAGCAGCACGGTGACCCCGAGCGAGACCTTCTCTCCGGAGTCGGCCGGCAGGTAGAAGCCCAGCGGCGCCAGGAAGGAGATGAGGAAGCAGGGCAGCAGCAGGTTGAAGATGTAGAAGGAGGAGCGGCGCTTCAGCAGCACCGTGTACGTGATGTCCGGGTACGGGTCCGAGCAGCAGCCGTACATGATCACGTTCTTAGCGGCCGGCATCCCGTGACACTCCCACTCCACGTTCTCCACCAGGTCAGACAGGTCCCCGCTGTCCATCGCCATGGTGATGTCCACCTGAAGACAAGGGAGATGGTCTGAGACGCAATTATAACAATTTGGAGTGCACATCTAAACCGTGTATTACGGTAGCTGCATGCACAGCAGAGCTGGGGGAGAAGCTGCTCATGCTTCTTGTTCGGAAACAAGTTTTTCAGCGAAAAAATAACCTTTAAACAGCTCTAATCAACACAAATACACCAGATTCACTGGGGGGGGGGGGGTGCTGTGTGTGTACCTGGTTGCCGTTGTAGGTCCAGGACCCGAAGGTGAGGTTGCACTGCTGGCTGTCGAAGGGGAAGTAGGACACGTCCACCACACAGGAGCTTTTAGTGATGGACGGGGCGTCCCAGGTGATCTCTCCCGTGTACCTCAGGACCACGTTAGTGTCTACTGTCTCTGAGAGGTCATCATCAGCCCTATACTCACACAAACACACACACAGACACACACACACACAAATGCACAGGTGCGATAAGACACACTAATAATCGTTTGTAATGAAATTATTACTCAGAAATTACAATGTAAAATTCAAACGATTCTGTAGAACATACTCCTTGAATATACTATTAGGGATTAGCACAAACGTTAAAAGTGTGTGTGTGTGTGTGGACGTACTGGCGTACTTGTTATACAGCACTAAGTCAGGTCTCCACACCAGGCTGCCGGGGATACGGATGACCTCCAGCCCATCATACTCCTCCTTATCCCACTTCAGAAACGCATCGTACCACGTCTGCCTGATCCACAGGTACGCTATCAACACCTGGTTCTTCTCGTCCTGAACACACACACACACACACACACACACACACACAAAATACACTAATACACCTCGTCGACCCTTGTAAAAGTAAAAGTTTATTAAATATATATTTTTAAAAGTATACTTAACATGAAAAAATTTCAATATGTACTGAAATACTGTACATACTGAATGTACTATTTTTGGAACAACTTATGGCAACTTAAGTATTTTTCATATATTAAGTTGTAATTAAACTATATTTAAATAAAAAAAAATAATAATTTTTTTTTTTATCTCTCTCTCTCAGACTCCGGCTGCTGATGGAGAAACAGCATGACCTACTGTGCTCTCTCTGTTTCCTACAAATCCAATCAGAAAGTATTTTTAAAAAATCTTAAAAAGAACAAGTTGGGAGGTGTTATCTTGTGAGTGAGGTAGAAACATGTCCTCTGCAGCTCCACCTTGTGGCCTGTTAGGTAATGAAAGCTGCTATAGGTATACCGTTGTACCGCTGCCACCAAAAAGAGTGACACCGCAGGTCTCGAGTAAGATCAAGTGTGTATTTGTTTACCAGTTTACCGAGCCAATTACACTCTCCCACGTTATCTCTCTCTCTCTCTCTCTCTCTCTCTCTAACTAACACACACACACACACACACACACACACACTCTCTCTCTCTCTCTCTCTCTCTCTCTCACACACACTGCCAGTGCTGTTATATAACAGTAGTGGGGTCAGTAGGTCAGTGAAACCCGGCCCAGACGGCCGGTCAGCACCGGACACTCGGCCAGACTGAGCGAGAGTTTACTACTGACCGTCTGTGGATGACGTAACAACTGTCTCTCTGTCTGACTGTAAGAGGAGAGACAGATCCTGCTGAGGTTATTTGAAGGTCCAGGTGAGACTGTACATCTACAGAGACGAGATTAAAGAACATTAATGTACAGTCATTAAACATCCACTTTCTCTCTCTCTCTCTCTCTCTCTCAGACTCCGGCTGCTGATGGAGAAACAGCATGACCTACTGTACTCTCCCTAATTCGTATAAAAACTTCATGAGGGTAAACAGCACCCCCTTGTGAAGAATCATTAGTACCTGACCTTCCATTAAATTCTGAATGAGCAGGAGTCCACCCACTTTTGGACATACTGCACAGTGTGTGTGTACCGCATGTGTGTGTGTGTGTCTAACCATGTCTTTGATCTGGGACAGGGTGATCTGCAGGGTGACGTTGAGGGTCTTGTCAGTGTCCTCCACCGGCCGCAGGGCGTTGGAGTAATTCTCCATTAGATCATTCAGCAGCTGCTGCGCAAAGTGTCCCTGTGCTGAGTGAGCTACTGTACACACACACACACACACACACACACACACACAGACACACATACACACACACACACACACACACACAATAAACAAGTAACAGCTGATTTTGTGAAGTTCTGCGTGTTTTATATCTTTTCCAACTATTTTCGAATTTTACCTTTTTTTCTCCTCAATTTATAAAGCCAGTTACCATAGAAACTACTGATGCTCCCAACACTCCGATACATATGAATTCAGACTCCGCCTCTTTTTCAACTGTCGCCAATCAACAGGCTTGTTTGACTTCACACGGCACTGCCCTGAACAATCAGCACTGCCTTGGTTTGGTGCATATGGGTTAGATTTTTTGTTTCATTTGTGTCTGCGTCTTTAGCACATGATCATTATATTCACCGTTATAATCTTGCGAGAGCGAGGTGGCTGTACTCCTTCTACTTTCTCTCGGACTTCGGCTGCTGATGGATGTACTTAGAAGATTCGTTTTAACGTTCTTTCCAACATCGCTGCAATGTCACTTGTTTCAGTGTTTTTACTTTTTGGAAATATTACTTTTAACGTTTCCATAAATAAACATTCTAATAACATTGTGAGGCAAACTATTATTACATCACATGTTTTTCAGAACATTTCTAGAACAATATTCTTGAAACCTTTTGAAAAAAACTGCTAAACATTTCTTGTCTCTTAATGTAAAGTTTGAGAGCATCAGTTAAAGTAAAGTAGTGAAGAGGTAGAGTTACAGGTATACAGTGAATAGTGAATATTTCAGTAATGTTCTAATATCTCAGATTATGAGAAGAAACAACTACTCAACTAAATAAAGAAAAAAAAACACTTTAAAATTAAATGAAGGTCAGTCTATTCGAAAAGAAGAATTTCAAGAACTTTCAAAGTATCTTCAAGTGCAGTCTCAAAAAATACCATCAAAAACGTTATAATGGTGAAACTGGCACTCATCAGGAACTCCCCTGAACAAACCACGCAGCTGACACTTACCTTCCAGGACCAGCGTCCCGAAGCACACAGCCAGCAGCGTCCCGTACATTTCTGAACCAGGATGATTCACATTGATGCAGAGAACTGAACTGAACCGGGCCGGTACTCCATCCAACCCCAATTACACCGACCCGAGAGAAAGACAGATAAAGAAAGACAGATAAAGAGAGATAGAGAGAGAGCGACAGGTGTCTGCTTCCTCCCTCAACCGCTGCACTAAATGGGCGTTTGGCGGACAGCACACTGACCGCACTGCTGCGTTCAGACGGGGCAACAGGACCCGGCGGGGTCGGGTATCACCCGCCTGAAACCGGACGCTCTCGGGCCGCAGGGCCTCATCAGGCCAGCCAGGCATTCAGCTGTCAATCAGCAGCACAGCGGGTGGGCAGGTAACGGAGATGATGAGACGGATACAGTTAGCATCATTACTGATCATCCCTCTGAAGAGTCTTCACACACCCTGTACCTGTACAAACACACACCTGTCCTCATATCCTGAAGAGCAATACACTGACATCACTTCACATTGTATGTGATGTATGTATATGTAAATGATGCTGCACATGAAACTCTTCCTCTTTATCTGCAGCAGCTAGTAAAAGAAAATATTCAGAAAAACGAGTCGATCAGGAAAAGCACCGTGTCTACATCAACCCGTGAATTAGTATTCATGGCCCCGCCCACCTCGGCTCGGGACCGCCCACAGACAGAGCTGAAGCCGGGTGGTGACGCCTTCTCGTCAGATAGGAGATAACTAACAGCTCTAGGAACAGCATGCAGTTCATTCTTGTGTTATTTGTGTGAATAACACATCAGTGTTTATATGCTTTACCCAGTAATTCAGAGCTAAAGAACAAATGGTTAGAATTAGTCTGGGAGGAAAAACACCACCAGCCAAGTACAATTGAGATATTTAGGTGTTTATATGTTTAGAACAGTTCTGTTTACACTAGTTAAAAGTATAAAACCTCCCCGGGGAGGATTTTTACTTTCTGGATCTGGACTCGACCCACCTCTGTGTGTAAGTAACTATAGGTTTAAATAGGATCTCCGGTGGATTTGGTGTTTTACAGAGACTCTAAGACTAGGTCAGTGGCTGAACTGCACTTAGCAGGGCATTATTACACATGTTGTAAAGTAACATATTGTAGTTATTAATTATTAGTAGAATATTGTAGTTATTATGGGATGTATTATCACAGGAGGAACATTACAACTCCAGGAACCTCTACAACTCCACATGAATGGGTAGATCAAGAGATATTACCCATACCAGCCTGAATTTATAATCATTTATTGATCCTAATAACTTTTATCTAAGGAAATAATCTACAGTACAGTATAATATTAATATAATGTTTATCTGCACATTTTATTCTGTTTATTTAACAAATTTATTACACAACAGCACTACCATATAATATGACCAGGGGTGTTCACACATTTGCATGTAATAGTACAGCTGGCCAAAAGGGGGCAGTACAAAACATGAATCAGAACTGTGTGACACTAAAGATAACAGGTGTTTATTCAGCATGGGGGAGTACACACACACACACACACACACATATATACTGACATACCAGGGCTTAACTAATTATATATTGAGTATATATCATACAGACCCATGCTAAAAATCATGGGACATCATGGGAACGCCCATACCTGTATAAGTTGTGAGGTGCTATCTTGTCAGTAAGGTTGACTTAACACTGCATACAGTGTGATTGCTCATGTTAAAGGTGAATTATGGGTGCAGATGGATGATGGCTTAAGACCTATCTGGTTGGGATTATTTTCTCAGGGGGCGCCTGTGTAAAATATTTCACACTTCGACTCTTTAGTGATAAAACTCCTGCATCCGTACTGCAAATGAAAAAAACAGGAGGATCAGTGAGTTTTTAGGCATTAGTTTTTCTCGGTCACATGACATCACGTTCAGTAGCTCCTCCATTTCCACTCGCTGTTGTGTTTTTAAAGTGGATCTCTGTGGAAACGCGTGCCCAAAGTGTAATTACGGTGTGTGGCAGTGGACAAATATCTATTTTATTAAAGGCGAGGAGACGAAACTCAGAGATGTGCGTCCAGACGGGACTAAAATTAGCGGAGGAGCACGGAGTTCAGAGAAAAACAGTAGATAATTCAGCCTGTAATTTTCTCAGAGGACGTCTGAGAAAAACACGAACATGATCGTTCTGGACGGAAATAAAATCACAGAGGATAAAAACCCCATAAAAGAGAAAATTATCCAGAACTAATACTACACCATTACCCCTGAGAAACTAATGCTGTCTGGATAGGGCTTAATATGACCACCTACAGTGAACAGTTCAGTGCAATGGCTTGTAAAAATGGTGACTAACTGAAAGTGACTCAAATCTGATTTTCAAAAAATCGGTTTTGGCACTGAACGTTCACACAGCAATGAAAAAATCTGATCTAAGCCACATTGAGTAAAAAATCTGTTTTGAGTCACTTTAGCCTGGTAATGTTAACGTAGCGTTAGGTTACAATGAACATACACTGAATAGCCTATTGGTTTTTATGAAGTGTCCTAATAATTTGGCAGTAAACCTTCGTTCAGGACCACACAGAGTGAACTGAATGAACCATCTGCTGCTGTTTTCCTGTTTCCACCACTTACACACGGCCCACTGAACACACACTGCCAACTGCGCCTCGCAGTGACCTCACCTTCACACACACGCACACACACTCGTATCACTCTTCTCATGATACACGCAGAATCACCCGAGCAGAAAGAACACCCTGCACATCACACCATAAACCCTCTACTCGCTTCATTAGCCACAAAACCGCTGTTTATTATACACGGTTCATTTTAAAGGTCTCATTCAATCATTTTTTATTCATTTTAAAATGTGTAGGTGTGTCTCTAGTATGAATAAATGCTCTGGTGATCCGGTATAACACTGCTTTAGTCCAGTGGAGGAGTGGGCAGGGAAAAAAACGACAGGATATCGGCTTTTGCTCATGAATATTCATACATACAAACAAATCGCATCTGATTAAGTGCAGTTCAGCCACTGACATAGTCTTAGAGTCTCTGTAAAACACCAAATCCACCGGAGATCCTATTTAAACCTATAGTTACTTACACACAGAGGTGGGTAGTCCAGGTCCAGAAAGTAAAAATCCACTCTGAATCACAGCAGGCATTTGGAAGAAAACCCCGGGATGGATTTTTACTTTTAACTAGTGTAAACAGAACTGTTCTAAACATCTAAACACCTACCTATCTCAATAGTACTTGGCTGGTGGTGTTTTTCCTCCATAGACTAATTCTAACCATTTGTTTCTTAGCTCTGAATTACTGGGTAAAGTATATATTTGCACAAATAACACAGGAATGAACTGCATCTGACGAGAATCTCCTATCTGACGAGACGGCGTCGCCGCCCGGCTTCAGCTCTGCCTGTGGGCGGTCCCGAGCCGAGGTGACGGAGCTGAAGGAGAACTTTAAAACAGTTTCAAATAAGAGCATTGCCACGTTGCTTTAATTTATACAGACTTTAATAGCTTTATTTACAGATGAACTCTCTTGCTTTTGTTTTTCTGTTTTTATTCCGCAGGCGCCGCTTCTTCTTCTTTTGTTCGGTGGGAATCCGTGATTCTCTCGACTCTCTTCTTTTTTTGTTTGTCTTTTTAAAGTATTTTCCAGTCTTGATCGGTTGAGAATGCTACCTGTGAGGAGTGGTGTGTGTGTGTGTGTGTGTTTATCTGACTGACTGACCACGATGGTAAAAAAAAAAAAAGAAAGGAAAAAAAAAAAGCGCTTCCAAATCAAAAAGGTTTGAGTGCAAAAAAAAAAAAAGTGGGCAGAGTTTGACCAGAATCATGTGATCAGTCTGAGGAGGTGAGGATGAGTGGGTGGAGGAGTAGATAGATGAATGTGTAGACAGAAGAACAAAAGAAAGGCACGTTACTTTAAAAGGAAAGGGTGAATCAAGAAAGAAAGAAAAAAAGAAATAAAAGAGAGAGAGAGAGAGTGGCTCTGTTCACACCTGGCATTACCATTTGCATCCTGGGTGATCTGATCAATTGGCTAGCCATTGATTTTATTGCATCTCCTGTGAGGCTTGTAACTGGATTTCTGATCACAAGCCATCAAACCACCAAACTGAACTGCTTGAATTTTTGCACCAGGAGTAAAGCAGCATAAAGTTATCCAAAAGCAGTGTGTAAGACTGGTGGAGGAGAACATGATGCCAAGATGCATGAAAAAAACTGTGATTAAAACCAGGATTATTCCACCAAATATTGATTATTTCTGAACTCTTAAAACTTTATGAATATGAACTTGTTTTCTTTGCATTATTTGAGGTCTGAAAGCTCTGTATCTTTGCTCATTTTCTGTAAATAAATGCTCTAAATGAGAATATTTTTATTGGGAATTTGGGAGAAATGTTGTCTGTAGTTTATAGAATAAAACAACAATGTTCATTTTACTCAAATATAAACCTATAAATAGCAAAATCAGAGAAACTGATTCAGAAACTGAAGAAGTGCTCTCTTCATTTTTTTCAGAGCTGTCACACAGGATACAGGATAATACCAGGTGTGAACAGGGTGATATAGAGACAGTGTGTGAGTGTGTGTGAGATGCTGTGGTGAGGTTTATTGATGTAAGGACTGAATCCAGGTGGGTTCTGATGTGGTCAGACAGTCAGAAGGGAGGGAGGGTTGGAGGGGTGGGGGTGTCTGGGGGGTTAAATTCAGTAAACTGGGGGTGCTGATGCTCCTGCTTCCTGGGTCAGGCTCAGTTGCTAAGCAACAGCTCCGTCGCCGTCTCCACGTCCCAGGATTTCGACGACAACGCCACTATTACTGCGTTCTGCGTAAAAAAGAGAGAGAGAGAGAGAGAGAGAGAGACATAAAAGAGAGAACAGATGCACGTCACACACCTGGGTTACTGTATATATAGCATATTTCCAGACTATAAACTGCACTTAAAATTCTTTCATTTTGCCAAAAATAATCAGAGCCGCTAATGCTAATGCTAATTCTCCAGCCTTAGTGCTGGAAAAAATTGGGAATCTAAGCTTACTGTAAATAAACAGAAGCGCTTTACACTCAATAAACATTTTCATGAGAGAAATCTGTGTAGATTACCATTCAGCACTCATTAGACTTTAAAAGTCTCTTTTTTATTACAGTTTTGTTTACTTAGCTTAGCTTTACTTAACTTAGCTAGCTACCCTTAGCTAGTAGTCTGCTGGCTAATCCCGCTGTATACTGTCTAACTAAAACGATCAAAATGGTGTGTGTGTGTGCGTGTGATACTCACTTTATCGAAGCCCATGGCACAGAGTTTGTCTATTTTGCGAGTGTAATCCGGACTAGAGACAGGAGCTCCTGCGTAAACATGTGACCAGAGTCGAGCCGTCTGCTTAAACATCTCTGGGTTCTGCTTATACTGAGGAACACACAGATAAACACGTCACTTATTCATATTTATACAGTGAATCAGTGCTGTTTCTCGTAGAATCACATAAAAATATTATTTAAAATGATAAAAAATAGTAATATTATATATTATTTGTCCTTTCCCACAAACATTTTACAGATTTACAATGTAAAAAAGGTTATTTTATTTCCAGGGTGGCCGTAAATAAAATTATATACTGTTCACGGTTAATATACTGTATCATTGCTGTCAGGCAAAAATCGCATTTTTTGACATTATGAGTAATTGATTATCATACTTTATATGAATTTTACAATGTATAGGCCAATGCAAATGCTCCAAAATGACCTGAAATAAAATCGTTTTACATTGACTTCTATTGTACACTACCAGCAAAAAGTGTTTCCTTTTATTTGTGACACTTGAGCTCTTCAGGTCCAGTCAATAACCGGTAATAGTACAAAATCCAGTGTACAAAATATTGCGGTAAATTGCAAGGGCCTTTATAAATGAACTAAAAACAAACAAAAAAAAATGTAAAAATTATAAAGAAAAAAATTCAATGATTATTATACATTCATAGATTTTTTTTCCAATATTATATAATGTAATAAACATTAAATATACAGATATTTGTGTGTAGTTTGACTTCTACATCAATGTCAAAGAGAATTGCTCTACTCTCTGATTGGTTAGACCCAAATTACAGTGTCTATATTAATGAGATCTTTATGAATATAGATATCATGTGACTTAACTGTTTAATAAACTACATCTCATTTACCTTCTGTAAAAATCAAACCCATGAGCAGAATCCAGAACCGATAGCCGGGTCGGCTCGTACCTGATTGGCCACTACAGCGTCTTGTGGGTCGTCTGGTTCTGCGGCTGCCAGTAGAGCTTGTAGAGACAGTAACACCGTCCGGAGCGTCATCGCTGCTGCCCTGAGAGACAAAACCTCACTTTTAAACACCAAAAATACGCAAATAATGCTTTTAATCATCTCAACAGTGGGACTGGAGGATACGGGCAATTATATCATGACATATTTATGAGATCAAACTGAAAAATAGTCCAAATAAAACAAAGAGCAAAAAAATAAAAAGAATTAAAATGTCCTTTAATAACTGTTATAATTTGCTGTCATTATTTGTATTTCATTATTCATTAATAGTCAATCAAGACCAAAGACTCTTATTTTGAAATTTGTGATAGATAATTAGACAGACAGACAGACCCTCTGCTATCAACTTTAATAGAGAGGCAGATTTCATTTTCCAGCAGGACTTGGCACACTGCCACAAATATTCTAGTTTTCTGAGACAATTATTTTTGGGTTTTCATTGTCTGTAAGCCATAATCATTTAAACAGTCAACAATAAAAAATAAATAAAGGCTTAAAATAGATCACTCTGTGTGTAATACATTTCTATAATATATGAGTTTTTTTTTTTTTTTTTCTTTTTTTTTTTTTTCCAAATTACTGAAACAAAGTGATTTTTCAATTATTTTTTCTCATTTTTTGAGATGCGCAATTATATTACAGTCTTAAATGTCTCACCACTGGTCCTTTAAAATGTCCAGACATATGGCACCCGTTACTGAGCTGATGTTGGGATGCCAGATCTTCGTAATAAATCGTACCTGAGACAAAACAGGGAAAGAGAGAAAAAGGGGACGTCAGATTTATGTTAAAAATCACTGTGTAAATAAACACACAGAATTAAATTATTTATTTTTACTTATATCTCTGATTATTTATCATTAATTTTACTTTAATTGATTAACTATAAGAATTTTCCTCTTCTAGAGACTTTCTAAACCTCTTCCCCACCCCCACCTCTGACTTTCTGCCACAAAAACACCCAATCCTGCAGAACCAGATTAGGCACATTAGCCGAGCTCCTGCTCACACATACCTTTGGCGGATTGAAGGGATATGTTTCTGGAATTTTAATTTCTAGCTGGTATCTACCACCTGAAAAACACACAAATACCGGCATCAGCACTCGATACACATGATATGAAGGCATTTCAGAGAGAAATATAGCAGAGAAATATTAAAAAATATATTATTAACCTTTTTTATTTACAGCAGAAACTGCAGAAGATGTAGGAACATCTCTCCTGAACTGTCTCAGTATTGCTAAGAATGCTGCTAGACATATTTTAAAAGTGATTCTCCACAGAACTAAAAAAAAAAAACACTTCTGAACTTCACTCTGTAGTTGTATAATAATTTCAGACTGTATTTCTGATCTGTTTCTCTGTATAATTTATTATTCTCCTCCTTATTTTCACCCTGTTCTTCAATACTCAGAACCCACAGAATAGAAAACTATTGGATTATTGGACTTGTTTTAAACATGCAGTTTTTAAATGCCACATAAGTTTTGTAAACATCGTCGGATTAGAAACCTTGTAAAAAATTAAGTAAAGCTGTCTGATTTTGACCAGAACATGTTTTCAATAGGTAAATACATGTGTTTTTCAGAGATTCAGAGTTAAAAAAAGGATGAAAAAAAAGTTTAATTTGAAAGAGTTACAACAAGCAAATGACACCAATTCATATTATTTCTATGATGTTTTTGAAGATTAATATTACTATTGTTAACAGTACATTCATCATCATTCTCAGGAATAACAACATTATTTAGTGCATTCAAATGTCTAAAAGCGTCATATGATATATATATATCATGACATCATTGAAGCAGAACTAAAGCACTAAAGCAGAAAACAGTGGTTCTCACCTTCATAAGGCGTGTCGGGCGGCCCTGCTATCTCCCCCTTCAGTTCTGTGAAGTTTTCATCCACCAGGTCAACTTTAATCTGATTTTTACTCGTCTGTGAACGATCAGAATTTAATTATTATAAAATCATTATCAGATTTTCATCTAAAACACATCACAACTGTCTTTGGCAATCGACTACATGCTACAGAACCTGCTGAAAAACACTGGCGTATTTCTTTACTGAGGTAAAGCTAATAAATCACATTAAACTCGACCCGACATGTCAACAATTATGAATAATAAATAGTGTGATCGCTTCACCTCGGGCAGAGTAAAGAAAGAAGCTACATCGTGTCATGAAACAGCAGGTGAGTGTTTGGTGGAAACAGACTCTCTAACATGTCATTACAAGCCAGTCGTACGGGTAAAACACTGCCTGTTTTGAGTGAATTTTAATATTTTGGAATAGGACAGGCCTGACAGGCCACAATAATTACATTATCGACTTATCATAAAATATATGGCCATGACCTCAATAATATTTAAGAATGCTGATATGGTATATATTGTGTTTTAACTACTGTTCACTGTTATATATGTGAACAAATATACAAATAGTCAGTCTAAGTGCTAAATGAACAATCAGTGCTTCAATAACGGTGACTCCATATAACACATACACAGAGAGTGACTTTTGCAGTAGGTGAAAAAAATATATAAAAGTACATATTTCCCAACTATGATTAATTACAATTGTGTTGTCTTTACCTTATTCTATTATCATTAGATCAGAGACATTTAATGGTCTTAAATTGACAATATCATCAATTATCTCCATCACTTCTAAAACGCAAAAAATGTTATTATGACAGTCCTGGTTATTAAGAAACTTTGGTATAGGCACTAATAATGTATAATATTTTATACTGGTGCATTAGGCACCATAAGACTAATTCATGCATGGACCCAGCCAATTTCAGCTTGCAGCTATTTATACTCTGGTCAAATTACATGTGCTGCTGGTGTGAAAATATGTCACATCCTTAAGAGAGTCACAGTTGTCCTCAGTCTGAAATATAATGACAGTTTATATGCTTTATTTTATTTATTGGATCCAAAAAAATCACGTGCAGTTATCAGCTGAAAGCTTTGGCTACCTTCAAAATGTGCTTAAAAATCTAAAAGATAAGAACTTTTACTAAACATTACAATTAAAAGTAGTTTATTTTGGAAGGAAATGCATTGACTGACTAAAGTTATCCAAAAGCAGTGTGTAAGACTGGTGGAGGTGAACATACAGAGATGCATAAAAAAACAGGGTTATTCCATCAAATATTGATTATTTCTGAACTCTTAAGACTTTATGAACATTAACTTTTTTCTTTGCATTATTTAATGTCTGAAAGCTCTGTATATTTTTCGTTATTTTGATTATTTCCCATTTTCTGCAAATAAATGCTCTAAATGAGAATAATTTTATTTGGAACTTGGGAGAAATGTTATCAGTAGTTTATAGAATAAAACAATAATGTTCAATTTACGCAAATATATACCTGTGTGTGTGTATTTAGCTGTACAAAACAGAGCAGAATGATGATAGTATGTATGCCACACACTTAAGCCATCCTGCCTCATACAACAGCACAAGCTGGCACAGCCTGTGTGCCCTGCTGCTGGCATGGCACTGAGCCCGGCACAAATATGCCAGCTGACTTTCTAAGAACTTGCAATGATGGCGGAGCAGCCGAGTAGTTCAAACTAAACTAAATTACCAGCAGATAATGTTTATTTCACCTTAAAATCTGGTTAAAAATGCAGAAAATTTCCCCAATTCACCTGAGCCACAGCAGTCTGCTAGCATTAGTGGCTAATGTGTAGCTTAGCTGTTGAAGTAGCTAGTTATAGTCCAAATTCACATAAAATAAAATAATTAAACAAAGAATTAGGGACTAAAGGTGTCCCTGAACAAACTGCAACATATACTAAAACATATTTTAGTTCTATTAGCCCTGTTTTATTAAGCTGTTTATGTCTACTTTTGCAAAAATAACATGCTAAGCTAACTGAGCTAATCCAGTCATTCTTAGCTCACACTCTGCTTTCTTTACAAATTCACCAAATTTCCTCTATTTTATGGGCACAAAAATATAATTACAACATTTTAGAACATAAAACACAGCGACTTTCAAAGTCTGTGCTGTTTTATTTATGTATTTTTATGTGGCAGAGCTGCTAAAAGCTCTTAAAGTTCTATAGTTAACTGTTAGCTAGCCCAGCTAACCTAATTTCCTGTATTTTCACTGTACTTTTCTGATATTTTAAGCACACATACTGACAAATATATACAATAACTTGGTGATAAACCTTTTAAATATGTATTAATCATTATTTCTATGCTTCTAAAATGATTAAATGTTGATTTTGCACTGTATTATCAACAGAAATACAGACATTCAAGTTTTGAGTTGCTCAATTTGACAGCCAGGAGACATTCTATCATATTTTATTACATTTACTATAACAACACAATCTTTTATACATGTTATATAAAGCCTAAGATGCTTATAAAGTAGTGAAGCAGCTGCATTTAATATATACGTAGCTATATGATCTGTTTATCTTAACAGTGGGACTCCACAGTAATTTTAAAATCTATTTTTTTTACTTTTTACTTTTATATAATTGTAGGAGCAATTATTTTAATTTTATTTTTATCATTTTATAATATGTAAGGGTTTTAGGCTTTGACAATGGTTGTTTGAAATTTCATATTAAGTGCAAATATTTTTGTAATTTGTAGTATTTATAGCATTACTATTTTATAACTGTCTCTGTTTTCTCTTTTTTTTCTCAAGTGTCTTTCTTTTAAGTAGAGCATTTTAAGTACAAAATGTTATACATAATACTAATAAATCATACTAATCATAAATTCATAATTATTCAAATTATTAAAGTGTTTTAAGAACTGAACAAAAGTGACCAATTTCACGTTTCATTACAGAGAGTAAAATTAGTAATAATAATGAAGAATTCATATTATAGAATATAGTTAGAACATAGTAAGAATTATAAGACTATAAATTATATAAATTATTATAAAAAGATTAATAATAACCTATAAAACTGTAATATTGTGATTTAAAAAAAATCCATATTGGGATAATAGTGATAGTTATATTTGTTAATGTAATTGTTTACATTTGCAGTACTTTTGCAGCAATACATATTCTGCACTTTAGTATCTCTTTTTGTTTTATTAATTGTTTGTTTCATTATTATTATTTTACACAACATTTTCACAATCTAGGTAAGTTACTGTTTACAAAATAAACGTTTGGTTTGAAACTGTAATACTAAATAATAGTTTAATTAAATTATTTAAACATTAATTTTGTTGTACAGTAGACTAATATTCAAATATGTTTTAGTGTTTTGTCATAATAGCTTGAATATCATTATTAAACATGTACTCTAAAATATTGAGGTTTTATTTTAGGGACATATTACCCATTTATATACCTTACTTATTATCACTGCTATCATTAGCTACTCTTATTATGTACATAAATGTTGAATCATGACAGTTATGATTATAATCATGACTGTTATTACTGTACATTTTTAGAATAATAGTAGCTATATCTATATACATACACAATGTATTTATGTATATATGTATGTAAATATATGTATGAGTGTGTATATAGGTAAATACTCAGAGGTCAGAGGTAGTAGTAACGTTAGGTATTGTTATTGTGGGTTTTTGGGGAAGTTGTATTTAATGAGCTGAAACTCTGCAGTTTATCTCCAGCGCTGTCAGTGCTCTCCACACCCCCACAGAACCACCCGAACCCCCCGAACCGGGTCAGTACCTCCTCACTCTTCAGAACTTCTTTAAACTCCCGTTTTATCCGCTGCACCGCGATGTTGGCCATGCTGCTGCCGGGCCAGGGCGCTTCCTCCCCCGGTGGGTGTCGGGCCTCGCTCGGCTGCGCGGAGGAGCTGCGGGTCCTCGCCTCCTCGTCCCCCGGGCCTCGCTGCCTGTTCTCCGGGTATCTGCGCTGTGTCCCCCGCGGTCCGGGTCTCCGGTTCCGGTTCTGAACTCCGCAGCGAGGATTTATTAGCGGGTTTTGGGTGAAAGCTGTGCGATCAGTCCCGCTGTTACACAATACAGCAGAGAGGCGCTGAGAGCGGAGCGGCGCTAGGGGGCGCCCTCACCATCATCAACACCATCATTACCAGCTCACAGCGGCACACCACAGCCAACACTTCCGCAACATTTCAAAATAAAAGTCATTTTGGCAAATTTTATATTTAATTGTATTAAATATTTATAATATAGTTTTTCTGCAAACAATATTCACATTAAAAATATCCATGTACAGCATTGTATATATAGAAACATATAGAGGTAGGTAGTGTATGCAGTATACAGTACTTTGCAATAAATAAAAACAAACAAGAACAATGAAGAAAAATGAAGGAACAAAACTAACGTTATGTAATTTTGTATTATCACTGTCAGAAACAGTGAAAAGTTTGGACACACCTTCTCATTCAATGTTTTTAAATGATTTGTATTCTCCTGCATCCTGCATAAATGAATACATGAACATCCAGCCATTAATATATAAAGACCTTATTTTAGCCTTAAATTTAAGAACTATAAGATTAAAATAGTTTTTAAACTAACTGGTAACTCTTGCTCTTCCTTTTTTTCCCCTGTGGCAGTCCTGATGAGTGCCAGTTCCATCATCACAATGTTTTTGATGGTTGAAATTCTTCTTTTCTGATTGACTGACCTTTTTTAAGCCTATATTTCTTTATTTAGTTGAGAACTTTACTTTAACTGATGCTCTCAAACACATTAAGAGACAAGAAATTCAAGTAATTAACTCTTGATAAGGTTATCACAGTTGTTAATTAGCTGTTATTTTTTATACAAATTAATAAAAAGTAAAAGTGATAAGCAACTAAAGCGAGTTTAACGTTACACGATCCTATATCTATTGTATAGTTCCTTGCTAATTTGAAATAATAAATAAATAAAAACATAAATATATAATAGGGTAATTCTTCTAATCATTCACCAGGTGGCGTCGTTGTTGCAGTGTTGTTGCCCTCAGGTCCAGTGAAAAAAGGAAAAAACGCTTGTTTTATACATTTAATATAATTTATTTCACTTTAATCACAAAATATACATTTGCACAATATATACAAGCACTGGGGACATGCTGAGATTCGAACAAATCAAACAAATAAAAAAAACAGACAAAAGAACAAAACAACAATAATGCCCAAGAAAGTGATCTTACAGATCTTACACAATATCTCTCATTATTTCTCATTTTCATAGTGTATTAAAATATTGTAAAGTTCATAAACTTATTCTATTGTATTCTATTCTATTCTTATATTTGTTTTCTGCTTTGCTTAAAAAATCATATTTAATTTAATCACTCCAACAACAGATAAAATTACTAAAACGTTCTGAAATAAGTTAAATAATCTTAATATATTCTGATAGTGAGAAATATTATGTACATTGGATGAATTTGAGATAATAATCACAAAGATATAATGAATTTTTACACAAGTATTGTCTTTGCAAATAAGCTCTGCTCTGATTGGCTGCTCTGTTTGTGATGAAACACTTTTTATAACTTCATTGGACTGCTGGTTTTAATGTTATGGCTAATTAATGTAAGTGTATTATGTAAGTGTTTAATAATTAGTTTGTGCTGGAACACTCAACTTCACAGTGTGAGTGGGAGGGGCTAGTCTGCTGGTTTTAATGTAATGGCTGATCAGTGTAAGTTTATTAAAGTGGTTAATAATCTGTTTGTGATGAAACACTCTATATAACTTCAGTGTGAGTGGGAGGGGCTAATCTGTTGGTTATGGCTGATCAGTGTAGGCGTTAGTTTGCGTGTGGTGATGGTGTGGACTGCAGGGTGGAGGAGAAGCGTATGGTTTTGAAGTTCGGACACTGTTTACGCTGAACGCCGAATTCTTTAATTTCGAAAATGTTGGGACAGTTCCGGGACAGTCCGTTCCTGGTCGAGCTCTTGAGGAACACAGGGTTTCGGTGAGCCGTTCTCTGCGTGGCGAACATCTGCTGACGGCGTATTCTCTGCGGCGTGGCCTGCGTCGCCCTCATCCTCCTCTTCCTCCTGCTCTTCATCACCACCATGGTGACGATGACCCCGGCTAGCATAGACACGCTAACGGTGAGACACGTCCCGAAGAAGAGGAGGGGCTTATACTCGGCGACGATGCCGCTACACAGCCAACAGGCCTTCGCCCTGTCGCTGAACTCGCACTCTGAGGTCATGGGGTCGCCATCATCATCTTCATCATCATCATCATCAGGAAATCCCCGCTGGGAGACGATCTGTCGGTACAGAGCGACGGACGCTTTGGGCTGGGAATGGAGGTGGGAGGCGGTGAAGAAGCCGAAGTGAGAACTGTGATGATCCTGGAGGTTCCAGACGTAAAAGCCACGCAAGTCCACGCCGTCCAGCTCTCGCGCTGCGGAGAAAGAGAAAGAGAAAGAGAGAGGATTCTGAATTAACTCAATTTAAAATATAAAAAATTTATGAAAAACAAGTCTCTCCAAAACAGCAACTTTACAGGAAAGGAAAAAAAACCTTCTAAACGTTCTAGAAAGAAATAAAAGACCACTTAAAAATGATGAGTTTCTTTGATTTGGGATGAAACACTCCTTACAACTTCAGTCTGAGTGGGAGGGGCTAGTGTGTAGAAGTGTTGAAAACCTCTGGAATATAATCAAGAGGAAGATGGATGATCACAAGCCTAGCTGATTCAACCAAGCTGAACTGCTTGAATTTTTGCACCTGGAGTAAAGCAGCATAAAGTTATCCAAAAGCAGTGTGCAAGACTGGTGGAGGAGAACATGATGCCAAGATGCATAAAAAACTGTGGTTAAAAACCAGGGTTATTCCACCAAATATTGATTTTTGAACTCTTAAAACTTTATGAATATGAACTTGTTTTCTTTGCATTATTTGAGGTCTGAAAGCTCTGCGTCTTTTTTGTTGTTTCAGCCAAATAAATGCAAATAAATGTCTCTAAATGGGGAATGGGGGGAATTTGGGAGAAATGTTGTCTGTAGTTTATAGAATAAAACAACAATGTTTATTTTACTCAAACATAAACCTATAAAAAGCAAAATCAGAGAAACTGATTCAGAAACTGAAGTGCTCTCTCTATTATATTTTTAATATTTCAATGTATAAGAACTTTGCTTGGGTTTGGGAGCAGAACGCTGTCTTTAGGTACTGTATGTGTTGACAATGCCACAGGTCACGCCATGTTCCCTCATAAACCACAGCTATAAATCAGTTCCACTGCAGTATATGATCTCAAAGGTCGACCATAAAGCCGAGGCTGAGAGCGGAGGGTCAGCTGATAAAGCCGGAGGAACGCGGTGTGAGGAAATACCTCAGCAGAGCCGTGCACCGCCACCTTCGACCCCACGCCTTACTGAGAGATATCACAGAGAGGTTTCTAAGGTTTCTAAAACTTTAGTGTTTATGCTTACCCTTCAGCGCCTCCTGCAGGTAGCTCCTTATATACCTCTGCCTGAGGTCATCATGCAACGAATGGTCATCAATCCCTGTCGCTGTGATGACTACAGGACGGCTATCCTTATAGCGGCCCTTCACCCAGTTTAGGACTCTACGGAGCCCCGAGGGGACCATAGGCCAGTGATTCTTTGATGTGGTCCATGTGGGGTCATACATCGGGCCGTAGTCTTGTTGTGACTGGGGTTGTAAAGAGTAAACCAGACATGTGGTGAAGTGGTTAAGAGCAATAAAATCCAGAGCCCCCTTGAGTTCAATCCGTTCATCCTCAGAAAAGCGCGGGAGATGAAAGGATCTGGAGTATCCAGAGCATTCAGAGTATGTATCTTCTTTAGGATATTCTTTAGCATGGTCCAAGTCCCCAAGGAAAGGGTCGAGGAAACGTCCAAGCTCAGACAACATGAAGCTCTGAACAGCACCGCTGTGCGATTTTATGAAAGGATTTGCAGGTTCCACCCAGTTGGCATGCACCGCAAAGCTCACCGTCGCCCCCTGCTTTTGGCGATAATGAGTGTGGTAAACTTTCCATGCTCGAGCATGTGCCAGCAGAAGGTTACGAACCACCGCTTCCTTGTCTTGAGCACTTCCGTTATACGTGTGCGTTAAACTATTTGGCTCATTGATAGTAATCCAGAGTCGCACCAATGAGCCAAACTCCCGATAACAAAATGTGGCGTAGTCAACGAACGCCTCAGCCGTGCTTGAGTTCGCCCAACCACCGTTGGCGTCCAGTGGGCCGGGTAAGCCCAGAGTTGGAGACCTATGGCTGGGATGGAGGAGCGTAACGGCAGTCTGGATTCCCTTCCTTTGGAGTTCCTCCAGCAGGCAGTGGTAATATCGTACCGCCTTCCAGTCTGGTAACGAGACATCACCATTCGGTAGTAGTTGAGGCCAGTCCAGGCCGAAGCGATAATGCGTTGAGCCGGTCATCTCTATGAGACGAATGTGGCGTTGAATAGCCAGGAAATCGCTGCACTGGGATCCCCGTGTTCTCAGCCTCACCCCAACCACAGGACGGAGAGTGCCGTCACCGGAGAAGTTCCAGCGATACAGAAGAGGGTCAATGAACTGTGGGGAAAATGGTCGTAGGTGTACCTGCAAAACAGCAGAGATGCACAACAACAATTCAGACTGCAGGGAACAAACCTAGATATCAGAAATCAAAGTTGTATCAGCCCAGCTCTGGTTTAAATGTATCTACAAATGTTTTCCTGATTCTGTTCCAAATGCTTGTCTCATATTATAATATGGAAATTGGCCCACAGAGCTTTTGCCAAATCTGTGGTTACCAAATATAAACCACTTTTCTCCAAATTCCGCATGGCTGACACCAGATCTCACATAATGCTGCCCTTCATTAGTCAATTAAATCACCTAACTGACGCTCACCTGCTGGGTAATATCTGCAACTCCGAACTGAAAGTCACAAGGAAACCGACCCACAATGTCCCGCTCTGTCCCGTCACTGGGGAAGCCGTTGTCTTTGACGATCTGTCTGTAGTACTGCGCTGTGGTCTTTGGGACTCGGTTGCGTTGGGGTTGATTGAAGTCTATGTAAAAGAGTCCTCTTCTGATGCTGTACCCATAATTCCACTCAAATCCATCCACCAGAGACCAGGCGGAGTAGCCAAACACCTTCACCTGGTCCACAACCACAGCTGGAACATAGAAAAAGAACATTTAATGTGCATATACTGTGTTTTTACACCTGTTATCCACCTATTACCCACTGGTTGTTTAAACAGCAGCAGATCTTCTGAATATATCTACACTGATGGGCGTGGTGTTCTGGTTATGAAATGAGGTGTGTTCAGGTACATTTCTGGAGTTTTATCTTGTTTATCTTGGTAACAGAAAACACAGGAGCTCCACTGACTGAATACAACCTAGACAGACGCCAACAGTCAGACGTTCATCGCTATCTCGGTAACACAGGCGCCGTGCCGAGCCGAGCGTACACCCCCACTTATTACACACACATGAACACACAGCAGCACAAGCCCAACTTTTACATCAACAATAAACAGAATAGTAAATAAAATAACATTGCTGTTCCCGTAAATGAGCTGCTGGAGCTCCTTCACAGCGTCAACCAGCAGCTCAGTTTCCTCTGCTGAGAAGAGTTTGTTGAACACGTCCAGGTAGCTGCACCGTTACAATAGCAATCCACCAAAGTCAGAGCTCACCTGATCTACTCTTAAAGAGAATGATGAGCAAGAGTTAAAAGAATTAGTACATGCTTTAGCGTGTTTTAAGTCACGCAAGGTGTACTTTTCCTGTTATTATGATAGCAAAGACACACTGACACGCCCTAAATCAAGCTGCACAATGCATGGTTAACAGTGTTTAAAAACTCAAGCAGTACTGCTGTGACTACCTGATTTACTCATACCAGCACAACACACATTAATTCAACATTTCTTTTTAATTATTTTATATATAGAACAGAAAGGGAACGGAACTGGTACAGTCATTGGTTGCCTCCATAAACGCACTCACCTTGAAACACCTGGTTGATGAAGGTTTTCATATTGTACACAGCGAGCGTGTCCTCCACCCCTTCAGACGCATCACTGAACCAACTGCCCTCCGCCACCAGAACCCGCGGATCTCCATACTCCTTCTGAACCCACACCAGAACCTTCCTGAGGTCCAGCGTCATGTTCTGACCAAAGCGAGACCCCTGACTGCGGACCCCCCGCGCCGTGTCCGGTCCAAACGCCAGCGAGAAGAAGTCAGCGGTTCCTCGAACCCACAGCTTCTCCTCCAGAGTGAACTCTGGGATCAGCTCCTGGACCCTCATGGACCTCGGATAGTCCCCAGAACCGTGGATGGGTTCTGCAAACCAGCCAATCACCGCCTCCATGGACTTCTGGCACAGCTCTACATTGGCTGCCGTGGCTGTGAAGGGTTTCACCGAGTGGGAGCCGAGTGTGATGGATATCTGACCGTTCTGCTGGTCACGGAACTGCTTATCGTATATGTGCCACGCTGCAGCGTGAGCCTGGAGATATGAGAAATATAAAATCATTAATTAATAAACCAAGGATGAAAAATAAATCAACAATATTAAAGAATTTTTTAATAAAAATAAAAGCTGAACAAAAATATTGACTTGATCCAAACAAATTGCCGCAAGCTTATATGACTGACAGTAAATACAGATTTTTAATATTCACGAATTCCTAGTTGCTAACTTTAATTTAAAAGTTTGAGTTGCCTCAAAAAACTCAAAGATCTAATGCAGTAAGTTTTATTGAAATTTTAAGTTTTCTCAAACTTTTCACTTTTACATTGTATTGTACAGTATACTAAACTATTTATATGATTTCAAAAGAAAATATAGACAATTCATTTTTTAATGTGTCCATATTGTCTACATTAAAACTTTTAAATTATTTTACTGATGCTTAAATTCACTGATGCCTTTGCAATACCTATTAAGTTTGAGCTCTGAAATCTGGGTGTAATTTTAAAGTAATTGTATTTGTTTGTTTCAATATTTAAAAATATAATACATTTCTATTTTGTCTTTTTATATAAACATTGCAAAATATATATTTTTTCTTAAGTATTATTATAATTATTATAATGTTTTCTACACTGGGACCCAGTGGTAAACAGAGTTTCAGGTGCAGTATACGGTGTTTAATCTTATGATAAGAAGGCTGGTTGGTTGTTTGGGTGCTTTGTGACCGAGATTGCCCTTTAGGTTTGTTATTATGCAATAAATCACTAAAATTTCACTATTTCCTGTGATAACATGGAAAATGATTAAGCTGTCTGCAGCTGTTTGCATTTCATAGGAAATCTGTTAAGTTCCTATTGTTTACAAAATAAACAAAAGTTTACAAATGTATATCTATAGTTATATTTATACAGAGTGAAACTTGAACATTTATTACATTGCAACACTCATTAAGTAATCTTATATTAAATATTACAAAACCGTATTACAAAAACATATTATAAGGTGCTGTTGTGCACAGCTCTGGACAAAATGAAGAGAGCTCTTCAGTTTCTGAATCAGTTTCTCTGATTTTGCTATTTATAGGTTTATGTTTGAGTAAAATGAACATTGTTGTTTTATTATATAAACTACAGACAACATTTCTCCCAAATTCCAAATAAAAATATTCTCATTTAGAGCATTTATTTACAGAAAATGAGAAATGGCTGAAATAACAAAAAAAGATGCAGAGCTTTCAGACCTCAAATAATGCAAAGAAAACAAGTTCATATTCATAAAGAACTGTATATTATATATTATATATGTGTTAAATCTTGGGGAAAAATTGTATTGTTAGACAGAGTTGCCTGTGACACAAAAGACACATTATATTGATGTTATATTGATGTTCACCGACAAAAAAAAAAAAAAAACACACTGAGGACTCAGGTAGGCGCCCATAAAGTGCTGTTCAAAGTTCACCAGCAGAGAATGGGCCTGGAGCATTGTTATCTCAACAAGGCAGGTCAATGAACACCATTAGAAAAGTTAACCACCATTATTCTCAACAGGCTCCTTCAAAAACACTTCACCAAAAAAATGAACCCCAGCGTCACCTCTGACCTCCCGGCCCCGCACTCACCCTGATGAGGTTATGGGCTACAATGAAGCGGTCGGCTGGGTCGCCGATCACCCCCGGCGCGTGAGCCCCTGTCCCGTAACCGAGAAGCGCAACCAGAGCTGGGTTGTGCATCGTGATCCAGTATCGCACAGCTCGTCCAAACGTGGTGAAGCAGAATGCGGCGTAGTCTGCAAACTTCTCGACCATCTTCCGGTTCTTCCAGCCGCCAAACTGCTCCTGCAGGCTTTGGGGCGAATCCCAGTGGAACAGGGTGACTACCGGCTCAAGACCTTGCACCCTTATCCTGTGGATCAACCGGCGATAGTGTTGCACTGCCTTAGAGTTTGCCTTTCCAGTAGCATCACCGTCTGGAAAGAGTCTCGGCCAAGACAGCGAAAAAGCGTAGAAGTTGACGCCGAGGTACTGCGCCGCCTCTACGTCCTGCTCCCAGAGGGCGTAGCTGTCGCTGGCAGTGTCCGCTCGAGTGTTAGACCCCATTCCTTGGATACGATTACGAGTAAAATTGTCCCAAACTGACGCTCCTTTCCCGTCCAGATCCCAAGAACCTTCCGTCTGGAACGCAGACGTCCCAACGCCCCATAGAAACCCATTTGGAAAAGTCCCCGACAGAAAGTCGCTGTGGTTCAACGGCTTTAACCAGACACTCTTCCCGTCTCCCGACAAACTCTCAACTCCATCCCATAGACAAGCTGTCAGGAGAAGGAGGGAAAGATGAAAAGAGAAGAACGAAGGACAAGACAAGAAGTGGGTCATCTTTAACTCGGTCACTCGATCAGACGTAGAGCGAAGGAATAAAAAGCTGGTTCAGAACCTGGATTCATCCTATAAACCAGGCGAGGCAGCAAAGAGAGGGACTACAGATTCTCTATTCCATACAGAAGACAAGACATCTATCTGATTTCTTCACCTGTCGCAACTAACTGACTCCCTCTCTCTCTCTCTCTCTCTCTCTCTCTCTTCCTCCCTCCCTCCCTCGCTCACTCACTTACAAACACATTCAGCTACTCAGAATGGAGAGTGATGTCTGGAAGGAGGACCCCTGATCAATGATTAACCTGAACTCTTATCCTCCTCACCACTCCACCACTATCTCTCCCTCTCTTCCCTTGCCCCTCCCATCCGTCTGAGAGAGTGACAGAGCAAGAGAGAGAAAGTGAGAGAGAGATATGTTAATCATTCTTTAAAGACCTAATTGATTGTTAAACATACAGCTCTGGAAAAGAAAAATTAGAGACCACTTAAAAATGATGAGTTTCTTTGATTTTACCAAATTAAAAACCTCTGGAATATAATCAAGAGGAAGATGGATGATCACAAACCATCAAACCACCAAACTGAACTGCTTGAATTTTTACACCAGGAGTAAAGCTGCATAAAGTTATCCAAAAGCAGTGTGTAAGACTGGTGGAGGAGAACATGATGCAGAGATGCATGAAAAAAATAACTGTGATTAAAAACCAGAACCAGGATTATTGCACCAAATATTGATCAATTTCTTATTTTCTGTAAATAAATGCTCTAAATGAGAATATTTTTGTTTATAATTTGGGAGAAATGTTGTCTGTAGTTTATAGAATAAAACAACAATTTTACTCAAATATAAACCTGTAAATAGCAAAATCTGAGAAACTGATTCAGAAACTGAAGGGGTCTTTTATTTTCTTGTTCAGAGCTGTATATATATATATATATATATATATATATTAGTAGTAGTTATTAGCTTGATTTATGGAAATGCAGTTAATGGCTTATTGACAGGTAAAAAGACAGATAAAGTCTGGAGATAAAGTGGAGCTTTTTTACTGACATGGGCTTCTCACACTTTATACAATCTGTAAAGCATGGTGGTGGTGGTAGAGTGGCTTGGTTTGGGGTTGCTTTCAGGACCTGGATGTTTCAATGTCTGTGTGGGAATTATGAATTATTGTCTGTATCGGATAAACAAATGTTAGATCAGTTTGTAGAAGAGTCAGGCATAATTTTTCCTTCCTGTTTATCTGTTTATTTGTGCTCCAGTGGATGGAGTGTGGTGAACCACATGAGCAGCGTGGTGTAAAAACTAGGTCACACACTGTTTAATATTTATTTTAATTTTATTTACATAAGACGAGTTTCATTTCCCACTCAAACAGAAATGAAGATAATGGTTCAGACGGGTCTGAGAGGAGGAGGCTGAGTGTGATCTGACCCTGATCTCACGCTGGTTTCCAGTGTTTTATTTAAAAGTCGCTGATCAAATGAAAGTTTTTGTTCTGCTTTAGAATCCTTAGAAACCACCGAGCACGGTAAACATTTACCAAACATCTGAGTGAGAGCAGAGTATGGGTTTTATCCTGTTTACTGAATGATAACTGAGCCACATCACAATGCGGGACTGTTTAACCCGTGCTAATAACACAAACGGAACAGAAATGATAAGAGTATCAGAAAAACCCATTTACACATACGAGTCTATTGTTATAGTAATATTAACATAATGTGTCTTTGTGTCGAAGCATTAACTGATTTTAAATACAGTTGCAATAAAAAATATGTAAATCCTTTGGGATTAAACTTGGATTTCTGCATAAATTGGTCATTAAATGCAGACCTACGTTCAAGAATTGTTGACTTAAATCATGAAGCTGGAAAGGGTTACAAAAGTATCTCTAAAAGCCTTGATGTTCACGTGTCCACGGCAAGACAGACAGGCGCTCTACAAATGGAGAAATTTCAGCACTGTTGCCGCTACTTTCCCTAGGCGTGGTAAAGTCCTGTAAAGATGACTGTAAGAGCACAGTGCAGAATCATCAATGAGGTGAAGAAGAATCCTATAGTGTCAGCTAAAGATTTACATCCTGTGTCTCCGCCACTGTTGGTCACCTTTTTTGTTTGTAGCTCCGCCCCCTTGTTACACATCTCACGTGTTTCCACTTTCCTGTCCTTGTCTGGCTGATTCTACCTCATAAAGCTGACTGAGATAATTCAGCAGAGATGTGTAAAACTGATGTACTTTGAAGAATGTAAAATATAAAACATATTCTGATTTGTTTAACACCTTTTTGTTTACTAAATAATAATTCCATGTGTTTTTCTACATCATTTAGATGTGTTTAGTATTAATCTACAATGCAGAACTTTTTTTTTTAAATAATGGAAAAACACTGAATTTAAGATGCAAAAATTGTCAACAAAAAATAAAAAGTGAAATTAAAAAAATTATAAATAAATAAAAAGTTAACACAGTATTCTAATATACATATTCATGTACATATTTAAACACTATTGTCATACAATAAAAAACAAGTATCTCCAAAACAGCAACTCAGGAAAGAGAAAAAAATATCTTAACTTTCAATGGAAGTCAATGTAAAAAGAGTTAATTTCAATTCATTCATCGAGAAGTCCTGAAACAGTCTGAGGGACAGTCTGTGTGTCAAAATTATGTGGTAAACTAAAAATTAAAAAAATGGAGATACTGGATTACATGGATTACACTGTTGCGTTCTGCTCATCCAACCATCAGTCTGATCCAATTAAGCTCCGCCCCTGATGCTCAGAAACACTGTTAGGTCCAGATTCTTCAGTAACGGTGTTCAATAATCACCTGGCCCTGATAAATCGGATCAGGCTGGGTTTTATTGGATCAGCGTTGGTTATTTGTTGAATCAGAGCTGGAGGTTTATGAAGGTGTTTTGGTTGAGTTTCTGCTCCAGACGTCAGAGGAAGGAGGACTCAGCGCTTCAGGAAATTGCCGTCAGCAGGAACAAAAGGAAATGTGATTTAGAAGCTGTTATCTCTCCTTTTATCTCCTTTATCTGTTATTCTGTTAAAGCTTTGATCATCAAAAACAGACGGCACACTGCCACACTGCCCTCAGCACCTACACTTCACCTGAGACTGAAAAATATATATTTACTGGCTCAACTTTAGTCAGCGTCATTTTACTTTGGGTCAGTTAAGTTGTGAATATATCGAATTTTAAGCTCATTCAACTTAACAGAGTCAAAGCTAGATGAGAACTTGAATCGGTTAAACTGATTCAACTTAAGTTGAGTTTTGTTCACACAACAGTACTTTATTTAATTGTTTAATCTGTATATAGATCTAGGAACACAGAATAAAGGTAACTGCACAAACATAGGTGCTGTATATTACTGAACCATTGACTTGACTTAATTGAAAAACATTAATATGAAAAGAAATATTAGTAACTATTTTTTAGTGTTATTTTAAGCTTGCAAAGGACAATCAACCCTCTAAACTGACTAAAAACTCAGTTTTTAAATTGATTTAACTCTTAAGGATGTACAGTATGTACTTAAAAGTTGTATGTTGAATAGACTTTTATGCTAAATGATAATGGATTTATTAATGCCCTGAATATTATAGAGAGTAGATGGTGATATTAATCATAGTGTGTACAATAAACACCCATACATATTACCCAAGCTCCTCTAGTGTATCTGTCCTGCGGGATTACCTGTACACTCTAAAAAGTGATTTTGATTGTGATTTTAGTCAGGAGAACTAATATTATCAAATTGAATAAACTTTACCGGCTGGAATAACTCAATAAAATGAGTTCAGAGAACTTTAACCTGAAAATTAAAAAATGCTTTTATTGAGGCAATGAAATAAATGCGATTTCAACCAACTTTTAGTTTACTAAACATGTCAATGCTCTTTCTACAGTATTGGAACATATAGCTTTCCTATAGGCTCCTTGTACCATATATTTGCATTTTGGGTGTGGCCTCTCTCTTACTTACCATTTTTGTGTTTGTGTCTGGTGTCCAAAGCTACATTATCCTAGCCGCGCATTGGTGTAATATAAGTATTGTAGGCTGTAAGAGCAAGTTACCATTGCTTTTGCTGCCAAAGGTGACTGGTAGATTGTTACGGCTGATGTGTTTCTCTGGTGGAGCTGGTGATCAGTGAGTGGAGCTGGTGATCAGTGAGTGTGGGATGGTGATCAGTGAGTGGAGCTGGTGATCAGTGAGTGTGGGATGGTGATCAGTGAGTGTGGGATGGTGATCAGTGAGTGGAGCTGGTGATCAGTGAGTGGAGCTGGTGATCAGTGAGTGTGGAGCTGGTGATCAGTGAGTGTGGAGCTGGTGATCAGTGAGTGGAGCTGGTGATCAGTGAGTGCGGAGCTGGTGATCAGTGAGTGTGGAGCTGGAGATCAGTGAGTGTGGAGCTGGTGATCAGTGAGTGGAGCTGGTGATCAGTGAGTGGAGCTGGTGATCAGTGAGTGTGGAGCTGGTGATCAGTGAGTGGAGCTGGTGATCAGTGAGTGTGGGATGGTGATCAGTGAGTGGAGCTGGTGATCAGTGAGTGGAGCTGGTGATCAGTGAGTGTGGAGCTGGTGATCAGTGAGTGTGGAGCTGGTGATCAGTGAGTGGAGCTGGTGATCAGTGAGTGGAGCTGGTGATCAGTGAGTGTGGAGCTGGAGATCAGTGAGTGTGGAGCTGGTGATCAGTGAGTGGAGCTGGTGATCAGTGAGTGGAGCTGGTGATCAGTGAGTGTGGAGCTGGTGATCAGTGAGTGGAGCTGGTGATCAGTGAGTGTGGGATGGTGATCAGTGAGTGGAGCTGGTGATCAGTGAGTGGAGCTGGTGATCAGTGAGTGGAGCTGGTGATCAGTGAGTGGAGCTGGTGATCAGTGAGTGTGGGATGGTGATCAGTGAGTGGAGCTGGTGATCAGTGAGTGGAGCTGGTGATCAGTGAGTGTGGGATGGTGATCAGTGAGTGTGGGATGGTGATCAGTGAGTGGAGCTGGTGATCAGTGAGTGTGGGATGGTGATCAGTGAGTGGAGCTGGTGATCAGTGGGTGAAGCTGGTGATCAGTGAGTGTGGGATGGTGATCAGTGAGTGTGGAGCTGGTGATCAGTGAGTGGAGCTGGTGATCAGTGGGTGAAGCTGGTGATCAGTGAGTGTGGGATGGTGATCAGTGAGTGTGGAGCTGGTGATCAGTGAGTGGAGCTGGTGATCAGTGAGTGGAGCTGGTGATCAGTGGGTGAAGCTGGTGATCAGTGAGTGTGGGATGGTGATCAGTGAGTGTGGAGCTGGTGATCAGTGAGTGGAGCTGGTGATCAGTGAGTGGAGCTGGTGATCAGTGAGTGGAGCTGGTGATCAGTGAGTGTGGGATGGTGATCAGTGAGTGTGGGATGGTGATCAGTGAGTGGAGCTGGTGATCAGTGAGTGTGGGATGGTGATCAGTGGGTGGAGCTGGTGATCAGTGAGTGGAGCTGGTGATCAGTGAGTGGAGCTGGTGATCAGTGAGTGGAGCTGGTGATCAGTGGGTGAAGCTGGTGATCAGTGAGTGGAGCTGGTGATCAGTGAGTGTGGGATGGTGATCAGTGAGTGGAGCTGGTGATCAGTGAGTGTGGGATGGTGATCAGTGAGTGTGGGATGGTGATCAGTGAGTGTGGGATGGTGATCAGTGAGTGTGGAGCTGGTGATCAGTGAGTGTGGGATGGTGATCAGTGAGTGGAGC
Source organism: Astyanax mexicanus (assembly GCF_023375975.1). NCBI lineage: Eukaryota > Metazoa > Chordata > Actinopteri > Characiformes > Acestrorhamphidae > Astyanax > Astyanax mexicanus. The sequence continues at coordinate 1,318,399 of NC_064426.1, forward strand.
TGGTGATCAGTGAGTGTGGGATGGTGATCAGTGAGTGTGGGATGGTGATCAGTGAGTGGAGCTGGTGATCAGTGAGTGTGGGATGGTGATCAGTGAGTGTGGGATGGTGATCAGTGAGTGGAGCTGGTGATCAGTGAGTGTGGGATGGTGATCAGTGAGTGGAGCTGGTGATCAGTGAGTGTGGGATGGTGATCAGTGAGTGTGGGATGGTGATCAGTGAGTGTGGGATGGTGATCAGTGGGTGAAGCTGGTGATCAGTGAGTGTGGGATGGTGATCAGTGAGTGGAGCTGGTGATCAGTGAGTGTGGGATGGTGATCAGTGAGTGTGGGATGGTGATCAGTGAGTGGAGCTGGTGATCAGTGAGTGTGGGATGGTGATCAGTGGGTGGAGCTGGTGATCAGTGAGTGTGGGATGGTGATCAGTGAGTGTGGGATGGTGATCAGTGGGTGAAGCTGGTGATCAGTGAGTGTGGGATGGTGATCAGTGAGTGTGGAGCTGGTGATCAGTGAGTGGAGCTGGTGATCAGTGAGTGGAGCTGGTGATCAGTGAGTGGAGCTGGTGATCAGTGAGTGTGGGATGGTGATCAGTGAGTGTGGAGCTGGTGATCAGTGAGTGGAGCTGGTGATCAGTGAGTGGAGCTGGTGATCAGTGAGTGGAGCTGGTGATCAGTGAGTGTGGGATGGTGATCAGTGAGTGTGGAGCTGGTGATCAGTGAGTGTGGGATGGTGATCAGTGAGTGGAGCTGGTGATCAGTGAGTGGAGCTGGTGATCAGTGAGTGGAGCTGGTGATCAGTGAGTGTGGGATGGTGATCAGTGAGTGTGGAGCTGGTGATCAGTGAGTGGAGCTGGTGATCAGTGAGTGTGGGATGGTGATCAGTGAGTGGAGCTGGTGATCAGTGAGTGTGGGATGGTGATCAGTGAGTGGAGCTGGTGATCAGTGAGTGGAGCTGGTGATCAGTGAGTGGAGCTGGTGATCAGTGAGTGTGGGATGGTGATCAGTGAGTGGAGCTGGTGATCAGTGAGTGGAGCTGGTGATCAGTGAGTGTGGGATGGTGATCAGTGAGTGGAGCTGGTGATCAGTGAGTGTGGGATGGTGATCAGTGAGTGTGGGATGGTGATCAGTGAGTGGAGCTGGTGATCAGTGAGTGGAGCTGGTGATCAGTGAGTGTGGGATGGTGATCAGTGAGTGGAGCTGGTGATCAGTGAGTGTGGGATGGTGATCAGTGAGTGTGGGATGGTGATCAGTGAGTGGAGCTGGTGATCAGTGAGTGTGGGATGGTGATCAGTGAGTGGAGCTGGTGATCAGTGAGTGGAGCTGGTGATCAGTGAGTGTGGGATGGTGATCAGTGAGTGGAGCTGGTGATCAGTGAGTGGAGCTGGTGATCAGTGAGTGGAGCTGGTGATCAGTGAGTGTGGGATGGTGATCAGTGAGTGTGGGATGGTGATCAGTGAGTGTGGGATGGTGATCAGTGAGTGGAGCTGGTGATCAGTGAGTGGAGCTGGTGATCAGTGAGTGTGGGATGGTGATCAGTGAGTGGAGCTGGTGATCAGTGAGTGTGGGATGATGAATAATGTGGGAAGTGACTATTTAAGAGAAGTGTTGCTGCAGTAAAGCAGAAAGCAGAAGTGAAGCTTCAGGATTTAAATAAAGAGCTTTCAGATCTTCGCTGCTTCTCTACAGCATCGGCAGACCGGCCAACCAGAGACCAGCTCATTACCCTGAAACTCATCACTATAACTACATATATAACTATATTTCACCATCACAGGAAACAGAGCTCTTCATTAAAACCGGTATGTAAACTCATTTTCATTTAAATTACAGTGATTATATGAATTATATGTTTTTTTTCATTTAGTTCAGATTTGTTCAGATCTTGCGTATGTGAGTATTTCCCCTAAGGAAATGAAATTTGAATAACTGTACTGAAACCAGAAGCTTTCCATAATAATGCGTAATGCATAAGATGTATAAGGGGGAACATAAAATATATATATATTTTAATCTAAATCTAAAAAAATAACATGTATTGGATGTATAGGACACGTATTATATTTTCATTTCAATGAAAATATCAAATCAAAATACTGTTTAATCCAAAAACTAAACTAAATATGACCAAAACTTTTTTTTTTTTTTTTTTTAACAGGTAAATATAATATCTAATTTATTCTCACATATGAATATGGGGTTCTCACATTTGGCACAAATGTAGCTCAAAGTGCTGTAGAGTGAAAATTACTAACAAAACAGAAAAAAATACACATTATATTTTAAGACATTTTCAAATGTATTAAAATTTAATAAAGACGACAAATAATGTGACATGTTTAAACGGTAAAAAGTCAAAAACTTTTATTTTTATTTTATTTTTCTTTGCAGTAAAATAAAAAAAGTTATTTATTGATTTGTGTTTAATAAAATATTGATTTTAAAATGAAGTTCAGGAAAGTCACACTTATTTATATTATTATTTATAATATTTTGAGAGTTACAGATTTACTTTCTATATGTATATATGTTGTCTGATTATTCATTCATTGAGTAATTGATTTATTGATAAATATATTATAAGGAATGGACACATGTAATGCAATTACAATTTCACTGTAAATCCATTTCTTGTCTCTTACTTTGTGCCCTTTTTTCACAGACACTGGAAACATTATTCTGGTCAAATAAGAATAATGAAGGCTGTAGGTTGTCCTTCCTACCTACAGGGGGCAGTCCTCGCATCCTTCCTGACCTCCATCCTGGCCATACAGACGATTGTTGTGGATTTCCATTCCAGAAATCTGTCTGCGGTTCCTTCTGATCTCCCATCTTCAGCTGAAACTGTGGATCTTTCTCAGAACCGAATTCAGACCCTGAGGAAACTGGACTTCAGCAGAACCCCAGACCTCAAATCCCTCAACCTCTCCTGGAACATACTGGAGGACATCCACGTGGAGACATTTGCTTCAACTCCTGTCCTGGAAACGCTAGATCTGTCTCACAACAGACTCCAGACCCTGTCCAATCAACTGTATCTACTGCACACGCAAAGCCTACAGTACCTGGACCTTTCCTCCAACAGGTTCACAGTTATGAAGCTCGGGATTGAGTTCTCCAAACTCCTGAAGCTTCGGTGGCTCGGCCTGAGTGCTGGAACTATTCGGTTCGATGACTTTGAGAGCATTTCACATCTCTCGCTTCAGACTCTGTTCATCCAAGCCCAGAATCTGATTAACTATGAAGAAGGAAGTCTCGCTGGTGCCAAAGCAGAAAAGCTTACAATAGTACTGACGAACAAAGACCTCGACCATCCAATGATCCTCGATGCTCTGATGACCTTCAGGGAAGTGGAGCTTAGCAGCTTAAACAGTCCAGTGGACTTCCTCCGAGAACTGGTGATGTGCAGAGCGGCCATCCAAACAGTTCACCTGCATCTATCTGCCATTCAGAGCACCTGGAAGGTCATGACGTCCTTCTTCAACAGCGTCCTAATGTCCACAATCCGCCAGTTCAGTGTTTCCAACCTCACCCTAACCGAAATGAGGCACGGCAGCCAAGTGTTCCAGTCCAGCTCTCTGGATTCCTTCAGCGTCAGGCAGTCTTCGGTAAAGGTCTTCATCTTCAGTCAAAAGGATCTCTACGACTTCTTCATCAACATGCCTGCAAAGAACCTCACCTTGGCTTCGTCGCCAATAGTCCACATGACCTGCCCGGCGAAAGTCAGCAAGATCCAGATGCTTGACTTCTCCGATTGCGCCTTGTCTGAGAACGTCTTCTCCAAAGGTCCACAAGACGAATGCGACACCTTGACGAATCTGGAGACACTGATCTTGAAGGGCAATAACCTTAGACACTTAATGCCGTTAACATCAAGAGTCAAGCTTATGACCTCTTTAAGATATGTTGACTTTAGCCAGAACTCGCTGACCTATGACGAAGGTCAGGGAAGTTGTACTTGGCCTTTGGAAATCACCCACTTGGATTTGTCTTCCAATGGATTTGACCAGGTTGTGTTTAAATGCTTGCCAAGATCAGTCGTCAATCTCAACATCCAGAACAACCGGATCTTTGCAATTCCTGCAAATATTTCTGGCTTGGACTTCCTCAAAGTTCTGGATCTTACTTCAAATCGTCTGCTAGATCTCCCGGACTGTCTGGGGTATCCAAACTTGGAGCAGTTGTTTGTGCGTAGGAATTCCCTTCACGTCCCTTCTCTAGGTGCTCTTGAGACTTGTCCACATCTGCAAGTTCTGGACACAAGTCATAATCCCTACATCTGTACATGTCCTTTAAGAGGTTTCATCACACTCATCGATGATCAAGGCAAACTGGGTGGATCCAAACTGTGGAAAGGCCGCAGGATTACTTTGGATCGCTGGCCGAATTGGTATCGTTGCAGTTACCCAGAATCCTGGAGAAGAACAATGCTACAGAACTTCACCTTACCTGAGATCACTTGCAATCCTGGAGTTTTAGCGGCCACCATATTGGTTCCAGCCATTAGTTTAGTCATCATTATGGGAGTTCTATGCCGTCAGTTGGACATTCCTTGGTACGCAGGAATGATTTGGAAGTGGACTCGTGCAAAGCATCGTGCAAGAACTTCCCACCAACCACCAGAGGAATTGCAAGGCGTGTTCTTCCACGCTTTCATTTCCTACAGCCAGAGAAACTCTGACTGGGTAAAAGCTCAACTCCTGCCCAAGTTAGAGGGTGAAGATCCAGCCAAAGTCCAGAACAGTCTCCGAATCTGTCACCATGAGCGAGACTTCATCCCGGGGAAGACGATAGTGCAGAACATCCTTCGCTGCATAGAACAAAGCAGATGCTGCATCTTCGTGCTGTCCTCCCACTTCGTCCAGAGCGAGTGGTGTCACTATGAGCTTTACTTCGCTAGTCACCAGAGGCTAACCAGAGGTCTGGATAGCATCATCCTCATCCTGCTGGAGCCACTGCCTCCGTATCTCATCCCGTCCAAGTACCACCACCTGAAGGCCATGATGGCCAGACGCACCTACTTAGAATGGCCTCAGGACAAGACCAAGCAGAGGATGTTCTGGGCAAACCTGCGGGCCGTGCTGCAGGCAGATCTTCCGAGATCTTCCTCTCTTGAGGCGGGAAATCAAGAATAATCAATCAGACTGGAATAAAATAAAAAATAAAGAGTACAGTATTTTTTGGACTATAAGGAGCAGCTGATTATAAGAGTCCTTAAGCGACACTAGTAAGGATGCCTACAACAAAGTGAGCAAGAGTGTTGCCATGTTTCCCTTCTAATAGGGAAGCGCCTTAGTAAACAAAACTGTAATTCTTAAAAAGAACATTTTCTTCAAGTCAAACGAGTGCTGGATGTTAATCTGTTTTTTTAGGGGAATAAAATAAAGTGCTTCAGTTTATTTACAGTACAGTTAAGATGTTCTTAAAACTAATAAAGATGCTCTTCAGACTCTTTGTTGGATCAGAAATGATCTGAAAGTGAAATCATGCAAAGCAGTATTCTGTCCCACGCTTTCGTTTCCTACAGCTAGAGGAACTACGCCTGGGCAAAGGTCAACTTTTGCTCAAAAGGGTGAAAATTCAGCCAAAATCCAGAACGAACTCTTCATGTTGTGTTGAGCAATGTTCCGTTTTCCTTTTTTAAAAAATTATGTAAAGTGTTATTAAAAGCGTTATTAAATTAGTTACTAAAAGCAGTATTAAATTCAATATTAAAAGCATTATTAAATTTGTTATTAAATTCGTTATTAAAAGCGTTATTAAATTTGTTATTAAAAGGGTTATTAAATATGTTATTAAAGGCGTTAATAAATTCGTTATTAAAAGCATTATTAAATTCGTTATTAAAAGGGTTATTAAATATGTTATTAAAAGCAAATGTAAATTCAGTCTTGGACCACAAAGCTTCTAAATTTAGACTGAAAATCGAAATCAATAAAACCCAAAACAATAGAACATGCAGACGGGATTCACTTCAATTTGCAACCAATCCTTGTCAAATACAAAATTATTTAAAGTTTAAAGCAGTAAAAATAATACTTCTCACAGTATCAAATACAAAACAAGCAGTTTATTACAGTTCATACACAAAAAAAACATCAGAGAATTCCAAACAACTGGAAATATGCAGGAATATAATTGTAATATAAAGTCATGGTCTGAAACACTTTCAAGTGTTTTTTTTTTCTTTCTTTTTTTTTTTTTACACAATTGCAAAAATAATCTGTTGTTAATTTCTCTAAATGCTTCTCTAAAGTCCAGCTTTATTTAAGGTGTACATAATAAACATTATTAGAAATTGAACATTATTGTGAAAGAGTCCATTATTGTGTAAATGTAAATGAACACAGACGTGCACATGAACTTCTGGATGACCAGCATTATTGTTTTATTGTTTTAAAAGTCAGAATGAAGTTTGTGGAGCTACTTTGAGGTTGTTAATAGTGATTTCTTTGCATGGGGAACATTATGCCCCATCAATAGCACTGTAGGCCTGTTGGAAGCATCGGCTTAAAGCATTTGAAAATGACGGGAAGCTGATTTCACATCAAAGTTTTCCTTTAAACTGTGATTAATTACAGGGAGGAATCTGGTTTTTAAGTCGTGCACCAAATTAGCTACCAATAGAAATGTATTTCTCTCATATTTCCACTATTACCGTATTTATGCACTATAAGGCGCACCGTTTTTACAGTAATAAAGGTCTATTTTCTGACTTATTTTCATATATAAGGAGCACCAGATTATGAGGCGCATTACACAACGCTAATAAGGTGCCCTGAATGTTCTGGTAAGCCAGGGCGCTAGCACAGTTAGTGTCTAATGCTAGCTGGAGTTAGAAGCAGGCTACAGGATGATAATACTCACCTATGAACAGTAAAAGAGTTGATGCTTAGTGCGGTTAGCAGCTAATGCTAATACTGCTCTAGCCTTAGTGCTGGAGAATCTTCACTGAAACGCTGTAGAACTGTATAACGCTGTGCTTCAGTGGATTGTCTTTACTGCTCCTGGTAAAATGTTTGTAAAAATTTGGAAAAATGATTTTAAGTGCGCCTTATAGTCTGAAAAATACGGTAATGAAATGTCTACATATCTGTGTTTCAGTCATGGTGATGAGTCTATAAATAAATTTGAAATCAATAAAAATGAAGGTTATGAATTTTAAAGCTGGAAATATTGTAAGTCAGAAATTCTGTCCATAACATTAAAAAACATACGATCTCTCCCAAAGTCCGAGAGCACACTGTTATTATAGACACCTTATATAAAGGGAGATGAGCAGCGCTGTGATTGGCTGAAGGTCAGGGGAGGGACTGGATCAGTATGATCTTCTCGTTGATGCAGAAGCGATGGAGGACGTTCAGCAGGTTCTCTCCACAGCGCGAGACCTGACGCTCCATCGCCAGCCGGAAGTCCTCCTTCACCCCCTTGGTGATGCCGCGGGTCACGGTGTGGTGCCTGAAACGGCGCGGAGGGAGAAACGTGTTACCGACGGGCTTTCAGTACCTGAACACGACTCTCCAAAACATTAAAACCACGAAAAAACAACAGAATTAGAGAATTTCCTTCGAATTAAAACAGAAACATTTCAGAACAATCAGAGCTTCTGTTTTTATAAAGGAAAGTGATGCTATGACTCATGACACACACACACACACACACACACAGTATTGCACAACAGTGACTAATGTTAAGGTTCATTTACTCTGTTTCTTCTACTTATTATAATTAATCTACACTCTCACTGATCACTGACTTTATTCTATATGTTTATTTGGGTTTATAAATTCTAATGTTATATAGAGTTAATTACAGGTAGACACTCTTCTCTCACTGATCACTGACTTTATTCTTTATGTTTATTTGGGTTTAGTATTCTAATGTTATATAGAGTTAATTAATTACATGTAGACACTCTTCTCTCACTGATCACTGACTTTAGAGTACTAAACCCAAATAAATATAAATAAAGTCAGTGAACAGTGAGAGTATCTAACTGTAATTAACTCTATATATCATTACAATAAATTTGAATTTTATTTTGTGCTTAAATACAATTATTTAGAAGACAAAAAAGACAAACTCCACACATAATGTATACAACAAAAATTATATACACACACCAAAATACACAGATACTGAAACCAGATACATATTAACAACAATAATACAGAACTTATATATAAAAAACACACATATAAGTAAACAGGACAGAACTGCGTAACCGAGGCCATGGAGCGAAACCAAAACGCATGAAATGAAAAAACGAAACCTGGAAAAATAAAGAACAGAAACTCGGGACAGGAGGCGTAAACACAGGGGGACGGCACAGCGAATGAGCAGGCTGTGGAAGGGGACAGGGGCGGAGTCAGGAGGGAGGGTGAGGCAGGGGATTGGGTGATGGGGGTGGGGTACCTGTCAGCCTTCTGAGCCCCTGGAAGCAGCAGGGTATTTAACTCCACCCCCAGGGCGGGGCTGGGGTTCCTACGGACAGCAAACACCAATTCATCAGCACCCCCGAGAACCGGCTGCATTCAAGACCATCTCAAACACTTAAATTCACCAATAATTTAAAGCTCAAATCCATAAAAAAAGCCAAATTTTGCAAAAAAAAAAAAAAAAAAAAAAAATCCACGTCATAATAATTTAATAAGTAGTCACTACCGCCACCTAGTGGATCACTTTAGTAGTGATCCAGTGATCCATTTCCAGTTTTCCTGTGTTCTGTGGGCAGATGAGCAGCTAGTTTAGCTTGTGCTAAAGCCTCGAGTATCACCTTTCTCCATTAGCTTGTTATTATAGCATGTAGCTCAGTTAACCCGCTGGCAACATGCTTATTAGCGTATTTCTTTTGCACTATAAGGTGCACTTAAAATCCATTAATTTTCCCAGAAGCAGCATTAGCATTAGATGCTAACGGCTATTTGCCTGTTTAGAGGTGAGTAATATAGCTCTGTAGTCTACTGCTAATCCCAGGTAGCACTGCTGGAGCAGCAGTTTTCTGCACTCGTATAATTTTTATTACAGTTTTGTTTACTAAGCTTAGCTTTACTTTACCTTACGTAACATTAGCTAGCCCTGAGCAGTATAGTGAATTAGGAGTATAGTGCAGGACGAGTATAGTGCAGGAAACGGGACTGTCTCCCCACTAATGACTATGGGTTTAAATTTTAAATGTACCATTTTTTAACTTTTTTCTCATGTAATTTCCAATGGAGGCGGAGCCAGTTCTCCAGTGTTCTGTGGGCGGAGTTCTCAGCTTAAAAAAACAGGAGCAGCTAGTTCTGTTTGTGCTTCAGCTACGAGTATCACTTTTATCCATTAGCTTGTTATTGTAGCATGTAGCTCAGCTAACCCGCTTAGACGGTGGATGGAGTCTTAATACTTTTGTCAATATAATGTATTTGTAAACAATGTATTAAAAACTTATTTATATATATATATAATAATTTAAATATGTCTTGAATGCACCCCAGGCGTTAGTTCCACAAACAGGTGAAGCGTCAATTAGAAGCTAAATCAGCCAATCACACAGCAGCACGGAAATCTCTACAGACTAAGCCAGCTAACCACAGTAGGGAGAAGGAAGAAAGGAAGAGAAAAATAAAGAACTAAAACTAAAACTAAAATCGTTCTTCCCGCCAGAAACGGCCAAAACAATACTGTAAAGAATGTAAATAAAAAAATTCTAAAATGATCATTTCTCCTTACTCTCCATCAGCACCGGCTCGTTATAACAGATTAAAAACAGGAGGGACTTACTTAATTAGCATCCCCTGATTGGGCAGCAGCTCCAGTTGGACACGCCCCCCTTCGGTTGTGCGGAGATACGCGAACTCTTCCAACATATCGATGTCTGGTTTAGTGGTTAAGAGAGCCTTTAATATATGAACACATGTAAAATAAGCCATCCATGCCCACTGCGTTATGAGCCAGAACATAAGGACCGTCCACAGACGACCCATCGATTTATTAATGAAGTAATAATTTAATAATTAAAACTCTGTTTTTTATAGGATACTGGTGACGTAGTTGAAGAAGTTCTCGTACTGAAAGCTCCCCTGCTCACAGATTCTGTCCACAGCCTTCAGAAACAGAGCCTCACCCTGCGGCCAATCATGCTGCAGGAGGACAATCACATGACCCAGAGCCAGGTCGTCTCTACCACTGTCTGAGAACGCCCGTAACTAAAGAGAGAGTAGGTTAGAGAAAACGCTGCAGTATGACTAATAAATTCATCAAAGTTCAATAAAATAATTATTATTAATAATAATTAATAAAATAATAATTGTAATAATATAAAATTTTGCCTGTCCAAAATATGGAAAAGCTTTTTTCCAAAGATTTTTGTTTACCAAATATTCAGTGCATCCCTAATGCTATGTGTCCATGTGTGTGTGTGTGTGTGTGTGTGTGTGTGTATACCTTGAAACAGGCCAGCATCAGCTGTAAGCAGAAGGGCAGGACGTCTTTGCTGGTGCACGGAATCAGCCTCAGGTCGTTGCCTAGAAATACAGAAATACATTTATTTTAAGAAATGAAACACACATGTACATGTTAGGATATTCTCAGAAAAAGGCATCACCACTGACCAGATAATCTGTCCTAAATAAATTGCTGTGAAATGCATTTAAATTTAGAGTAAATATGTACATTTGTTGCTCTTTTAATAAGAAAAGCTGTGATGTGTCATTCAGCACAACACCAAACATTAAACAATTAAACTAATAAAATTATAATAATATAAAACAAGCATCTGTACTGGAATATGTACAAAATCGAATACATAATTGTGGTTATGGGAAAAAAAAATATCACTTTATCCGCTATATCCGAACGGGATTATTTTCTCAGGGGGGCATCTGTGATAATGTTTCACACTTCTAGTTTTTAGGTTTTTTTCTTGGTCACATGACATTATCACGTTCAGTAGCTCCTCCATTTCCACTCGCTGTTGTGTTTTTTACGTGGATCACCGTGGAAACCGTGGCGCGCCCAAAGTGTAATTACGGTGCACGGCAGTGGACAAATATCTATTTTATTAAAGGCGAGGAGACGAAACTCAGAGATGTGCGTCCGGACGGGACTAAAATTACCGGAGGACCACAGAGTTCAGAGAAAAACAGTAGATAATTCAGCCTGTTATTTATTTATCAGAGGACGTCTGAGAAAAACACCTACATGATCGTTCTGGACGGGAATAAAATCACAGAGGATTAAAACCCCTTAATAAGAGTCACGCACCTTTCCTGGGTTTGTTCCGGACTCGTCCCTGCTCCTCACTGGGCTTTACTGGTTCTTGGTTCTGTGGTACCAAACCACTGACCACCTCCAACACCTTCTCACACGCCAACTACAACACAACCCAAACACACACACACATAACACATTATAACCTTATATACTTATATACTGTTACACTTATTACAGGTAGACACTCTTCTCTCACTGATCAATGACTTTATGTAACATTTTATATAACAGTTTAACTATAATTAACTCCATATAACATTAAAATACTAAACCCAAATAAAAAACTTTAACACACTGTGTGTATGTGTGTGTGTGTGTGTTACCCTGTGCTCCCCCAGGGCGTAGTGGCAGGATGCTTGTTGTATTAAGGCTCGGTGGGTCTCCAGGTTGGACGTTGCTGAGAGAGAGTTCTGGTTCTGTTGGGGCTGCAGAGCCGATAACTGGACCAGACTGGACAGAGCTTTTCTATAATGACCCTGAAACACACACACACACACACACACACACACAATTTATATATGTTTTCTTGTAAAGGATTTAATGCAGATGTAAATTAGTTAAATGTGAAGGTTGGAGATGATCCTCACTGATCTGCTGATAATAAGATCGTACCTGATAGATGATCATATCTGTGAGGAATATTCTGAACCACAGCCAGCTCTCCGTCTTCCACGCCATGCAGATCTTATTAAACTCTGTTAATAAAACACAGATCACCTTAATCATAACCCTAAACTAACTAAACATACTGCACCACACGCGCACACACACACACACACACACAGTACCTGACTCCAGAGCATCGTGGGAGTGTAGCAGGTCCCAGCTCTCTCTCGCTGTTCGGAAATGTTCTAAAGTCTCCGCCCACCCCGGCATCTCCACCTTATTCACCAGGATGTGCCGTCCCCGCCCCTTTCCCAGAGCATCCTCATCATCAGAGCTCTACACACACACACACACACACACAGACACACACACACATGTTGGCATCTCTTTTTTTTTATTCTCTTGATGTATTGTATTTTCTGAATTTGTTTTTCTGTAAATACAGAAAGGTTCCTTTATATATGGTGTGAAGTCAGTGTAAACATTATTAAAGTCATAATGTTATATATTCTACACATGTCTGACAGTAGAATTAGTCTCAAATATATATAAAAAATATCTTATTATAGTATATTTTTGGTTATATCACCCAGCACTATTATAGATGTGCCAATACTCAGGTGAGTGCTTCCTCAATAAAGGAAAGGTGATAATCCAGGACCAGGATGGAAAAACACCGCTTTAGACCTTCAGAACTCTTCATCAGAACCATTAATATTATTAGCAGAACAGAAACAGTAAAGCAGACGTTCTCACCATGGGTTTCTCTCGTCCGTCTGCGAGTTTGCGTTTCTTGTGCGCATGTTTTCCACTGGATCTGTCCATCTCAACATCATTAAACACACTCGACAGATCCTCCAGCAGAACCCACGGAGTCACACCCAGAGCGTTATGACCTGATACACACACACAAACACACTTATAAACTTATACTTCTTTATATCTTCATTTAATTTCACAGTTATATGTATTTATAAGCCAAAAATCAGTATAAAATATTATCAAGTACACAGAAACGGACCAAACTATTTGTACACCTGTTCTATTCACATTCTCCAAAATCTAGTGTATTAATAAAATATATACTTTTTTTCTGCTAGAGACTCTGACTGACCCTGGAACAGTGAGGGCTGCACGGTGGAGATGTAGTGGTGAGCACTGCGGAACAGAACCAGCGTGGAGCAGGTAACGATCTGACTGCAGCATCGGGACAGAGTCTCGCCCTCCAGACCAGGTAAATACCTGCACAGCTCCTTCACCCGCTGCAGCAGCTCCGTATACGTCCTGTACAACACACGCATATATATAAACATATATATATAAACATATATATTATATATATATATATATTTTTTTTACCACACACATACCTGCTCCCTTTCTCTCCCTGCCACTCGCACCGTGCCCCGACCACGCCCACTATCTCCAACAGCCTCTCCCACGGCTCCGTCACCACTGACGACTTCTCAGACAGCCCGTCAATCACGTAGCGCTGGCCCCGCCCCATTCCGGGAGACTTCAGCCCGGTCACTTCCGGAGACGCTGAGAGAAATACACACACACACAATCCATCAAACCAAACTGAACTGCTTGAATTTTTGCACCAGGAGTAAAGCAGCTTAAAGTTATCCAAAAGCAGTGTGTAAGACTGGTGGAGGAGAACATGATGACAAGATACATGAAATTAAAACTGTGATTAAAAACCATCAGGGTTATTCCACCAAATATTGATTTCTGAACTCTTAAAACTTTATGAATATGAACTCTCTCTTCATTTATTCCAGAGTTGTATATAGCATATGGACAAAAGTAATGGGACAGCTGCTCATTACGCTGTTTAAATAAAGAGTATTATTACTCACGCTGTATCTGAGTGTCTGCACCGGGGCCTCGCGTCACGTAGCCGATATAGAACTCTGCAGCTTTGTGCATGTACTTATGCAGCAGACTCGCCGGCAAACGCATCTCCATATTATTAATGATCAGCGGCAGAACATCACATACTGAGAGAGAGAGAGAGAGAGAGAGAGAGAGAGGGAGAGAGAGAGAGAGAGAGAGGGAGAGAGAGAAAGAGAGAGAGACAGAAGAACCATGTTGATACAATGAATATCATGATACAGGGTTCACAATTCAATGTAGTGTGAGATACTGTAAAACTGGGAAATGTGTTAAATAAAAAAAATGTTAGAAAAAGAAATTTACTTCTTTATCCAATTAGAACAGTGGAATCTGAAAACAAAGTCCAACACTGCCATCTAGTGGCCTACTATCTAATATTCTGGGCTGTGTTTTTTGTGTTGCATATAAATACTAATAACGTTTTTTTTTTGTTATGTTTTTTGTAATATCGTATTGTACAGCAGCACTTCTCAGCTGCTGCGAACAGCCCTTAAGAGTCTCACCAAAAAGTTTTCTGAAACAGTTAACAGGCGTGTCCAAGTCCTCCACATTCTCCGCCTCCAGCAGAGACTCTCCTAAACTCACCTGAGAGGGAAAAAGTCAAGAGGCAATTAAACCATGCAATTAAACTCTTAATATTAATGATCTACAAGACAAAGATCAAAATTATATGAGGAAAAAATATTGTGGTGCTTAAACTCCAATTTAAACTATATTAAATAACAGGTTAATAAAGGTCACTCACTCCATGCTGCACTACAGACTCAGGGAATCTCTTCAGCAGCAGCAGGAGCATCTCAGCTTTCTCCAGAGTATTGAAGCACTGCTCTGTAGCTTTCAGCAGCATCTGACACTGTACCTGACCCGGCAGCGTCTCAAACACACCTATACACACACACAAATACTCGTACATATATTTCACATAGTTCGTGCAATAGTTTATAGTATAATTAAGCAATAATATACTAGAAGAAGTGCTATAACATCTAAGTTTGTAGCTGCACAGTTTGGTTTGTAAGCGCTGCTGCATCGTTGCTAGGTTACCTGTATGTGGCGGAGTAATACAGTAATACACGGAGAGCTTTGGTTACAGTGCATTATCGGCTGATAAGGGTAGGACTCATACCACGCCTCTTAGCGAATCACATTGTAGGGTCAGAACTAAATGTGGTATAATAATAAACATGTAAAAAATCTTCACCTTTGAGGAACAGAGCGTGTTTATCCTGGCTGTCGTTCCGTAGAGCTGCTGTGATCACGGTGATCTCCCTCCACACCACCGGCTGATCAGGGAAATTGATAAATCTGCACAAAAAAAAATGCTAGGCTGTGAGTTTGACAGGTGGTTGTTATGGTATATCATTTGGGTGCAAAGGAGTTGCTAAATGGTTGTATGATCAACAGATTGCATGGTATCAGTGGTGGTTGCTATGTTGGTGAATAGTGAGTGCTACTTTAGTGCTATAGTACTTCTAGGTAGTTTGTTGCAATGGTATTTCAAGTGGCTGCTATGGTTTTGCTAAATGGTTGGTTTATGGGTCTCTGTGCACTTACATGTCATACAGCAATCTGCCGGCCGATGAGGTCCTCTCCGCATTACGCTCTATGATGTACATCTCATACTGAAAGACAGAGAGATAGAGAGAAAGAGAGACAGACAGACAGATAGATAGATAGACAGACGGCACAGTGTAGTAAGTAAGTATTAAGAGCAACAGACTCTGTACTAACAAGCTGTTGGAACATTGCTGTAAGGAGGATTTGATTGTATTTAGCCTCTTGAGAGTGTGAGTTTCTGGATACGTTTCTGCCAGGTGGTTGCCAGGGTGTATAAGCTGGTAAACTGGGTGTATATGCTGGTTGCTGGGGTGTGCATGTTGCTTGCTGGAGTGTGCAGTGCGGTTGCTAGGTGAGGAGTGTGATTGCCAGGGAGTGCAGGATGGTTGCCATGGTGTGTGGGTGGTTGCCAGGGTGTGTAGGGTTCCTGGGTGTGCAGTGTAGTTGCCGGCATGTGCAGGGTGGTTGCCAGCGTGTGTATGATGCCTGGGTGTGTAAGATACCTGGGTATGTAGGGTGGTTGCCCGGGTGTTTACCTGGATGCTGAAGTCGGTGGGGTACAGGGTGCGCGCGGTGATCAGCCAGGCTTTAGCAGCCCACGGGTCCTCAGTCACGAGCTCGCGCGCCCGCTTCACTAAGAAATCGCAGTCTCCCTGCGCCGACATCCGGGTACTGAACGGGTTCCACACACTAGAACCAGAACCAGTCTAGAACCAGAATAAAACCGGTACAGAGCCAGAACCAGCACCAGCGGACCAGCCGACCCAAACAATACACTGTTTCCTTTCCGGAGCACCAGCGCTCTTCAGCTCTGTCAAAATAAAAGTCCTCACGTGTATATATAAAATACAGTGTAAAGTTATACGTTAATAATAATAATAATACAGACATTACCGGTTAAAACACTCCATTTTTTCCCCTTTATTTTTTGCCATTGCAAATGAGCTAGGAACTGAAAAAAATATTGTAAAAATATATATTAGTATATTGTAAAAAAAAAAAAAAAAAAAATCATATATTGTTTAAAAAAGAGAGGGTAATTTTTAGCAAACAGTTAATTGGTTAACAGCATACAGCTGGTAAGTAGAAATAGAAATAAACTAAAAATGGGTTTTTTATGTGAATTTCCAAATTCTTAGTCTGTAGTAAAGCAGTGCTGAAACAGATGGAGTTACTGCTGTTACTCTCTACTGCAGCTTTATTTACACACTTACACACACACAACACATTCACACTTTCATCATTATAATAACTAGAAAAAGACACAGAAACACAGAGAACTCTGTAACTATTAAAAGTAGAAGATCTTTCTTTTCTTTAGAGAAATTACAGATTAAGTCAGAGAGCGGTGAGTACTGTTTCCTACACCTTCAAATAAAGACTCTGCTACATGAAGACGTCTGGCTGACCCACATGGAAACAGCAGCTTTAGCCTTTAGCTCAGATTAACATGATTAAGGACTGAGTCTCAGTTTTAAAGTTTATTTTTTGACTGTCAAATTAAGGTATTTTATTTTTTCTGCTGTTTTAATGAATTCGATTTGTAAATAATTCCATTTACAAAATAAATATTCATAAATTATTTAATAAATATGTTATAACATACTTATACATGTTAGTTGGTGCTTATGTAGGTGGCCTTTAAATAATAAAGAGTAAATTTCTTCACCTCCGTCCTTCTTTCCTTTTTCTTCTTTCCGTCTCACTCGTCACAATCACTCCTTCCCCTCATTATACACCATTATCATCAAACACCACACACACACACACACACACACACACACTTCCACCTTGTCCTGAATGTCTCCCGCCCCCCTCCTCTCTCTCTCTCTCTCTCTCTCTCTCTCTCTCTTTCTCTCTCTCTCTCTCTTTAAAAGGCTGAACTCCCCCTCGGTTCATTAGTTCATCAGCTCCTCAGCCCCGGAGCAGCAGCAGGTCCAGACAGGAGACTGAGTGTGTGTGCAGTGTGTATAGGTGTGTAGGTGTATAGGTGTGTGTAGGTGTATAGGTGTGTGTGTGTGGAGGTGTGTGTGGGTGTATAGAAGTGATGAAGACTCTACAGATCATCCTCTTCCTCATGGTCTGCTGGAATGATGCTCAGGTTCGAGCGAAGACTCAGGAGTTCTTCATCGCCGCAGTGGAGACAACCTGGGACTACCTCAACACGGACAGCACCGACCCAACAGCCAATCAGCGGTAAGAACTCTTACATCACTTCTACTTCCACTCACTGTGGCCACCTTATTGGAAACACCATACTTACCTAATATAGATACACCTTACTTACCTTGTGCTTCCACTCAATGGCCATTTTATTAGAAACACCCTACTTACCTTGTGCTTCTACTTACTGGCCACTTTATTGGAAACACCATTCATACCTAATATTTCCACTCTCTGGCCAATTTATGGGAAACACCCTACCTACCTAATATTTCCTCTGTCTGGCCAATTTATTGGAAACAACTTACTTACTTTGTGCTTCCACTCTTTGGCCACACCTACTATTATACACTAATTGGGCACTTTTACAGATATATACCTTGTGGCTATTCTCATTGGCCACTTTATTAGAAACACCTTTAATCTGTATACACTAATTGGCCACTTTATGAGAAACACCTACCATGTGGCTATTCTAGTTGGCTACTTTAATAGAAAAAACCCAACCTAAGATTTATATTCATTGGCCACTTTATTAGAAACACCTGTCATATCAGTCACTTAATTGAAACTTTTATTTAATGTTTCCACTCATTGGTCACTTTTCTAAGAAATAGTCACCATCATTATATACATATTCTTGTGTTTATTTATAGTGAGAGTTTGATTAACTGCAGTTGTGTTGATTTAATGCAGGAGATTTGTATCCGGAGTTCAGAGGTTTAAGAAGGCGGTGTTCACCGAGTTCACCGACTCCACCTTCACCACCCAGAAATCCAAACCTCCATGGGCCGGTCAGAACCGCACATCAACATCACATCACATCACCCTATATAATATAACATCACATCAACTCATATAACATCTCATTACATATATTAGCATCATATAACATTAACTCATATACCATCACATATCATCCAATACAACATCATCTCATATAACATCACATCGCTTCATAAGACATCACATCACATGTATTTACATCACAGGTCACAGGTCATCCATATGCATCCATATTTAAATATGAAGATGTCAAAATATTATTTTGGACCATTAAATATTATCTTGGCTCTTTAAATGGATAGAAGAACCATTTTTTCAGCATGAGATGTGAGTAAAACTGCATATCCTGTAAAAGTTATAAACTAATTTAAATAATTACTCATACTAAAGGCCAGAACCTTTTAGGAACCTGTATTTAGAGCTTATTAGACGGTACAGAAATGTGTGTAATCTTTAACCCTTTGAGTCACTGTGAGAAATTCTCCTAGTTTTGCTTTCAGTTTCTCACTCTGCAGCCTCATCTAAAGAGAAATTTACTAAATTTCTACTGAATTTCTAAACGTTTTCTAAGAATAGATAAAAGTGTATCACACAGGAAGTGATAAAGGAACTGTAGTTCCGTAAAGCTGCGACTGACCCGACTATAACACTGGTGATTTAGCAGCACGGTCTACACTTTATAGGGCAATAAATTATATTTTTGAGTATATAATTGAACCACATTCCATGTCATTTCCCGTATACGGGGTACAGGGGTAGATGATTCAAAACCCTTTTTTGCTGCAGTAAAAGAGTTTTTTTCACATTTTACACACACTTAATTATTCCACATGTATGGAGGAAAGTACTGATTTTAAAGTAAAGTTTATGAAAGAGCCAATTTTATGATTGTTATTTATTATATGTGGAAATTAGCAGATTTACTTAAATTTTTTAAGGATTCAAGGATTATTTTTTATTTTATTACAATTACAATTAGAATTTGTTTTAACGTTTATTATCAAACATGAACCCTTTTTATTAAATGCTTTAATATAAATCTTCAAGATATAGGTGTTGTAAAATCAGGCAGAAAACTGACATAAATGCGGGCCTGTTGTTAACCGGTATAGCATCTCTAAAAAGTGATTTTGTGTTTTAGTCTGATTAGCTAATATTATCAAGTTGAATAAACTTACCAGCTGGAACAAATTCATCTTCCTTTTAATTAAATTGAAAATTAATCTTAAAATGTAGATTTGAAATACAAACAAAAAAAAACTAATCAGAAAATCAGAAAATGATGCTTGTTCTTACAGCCTACAACACACAGCCCACATGCCTATAATATGTAATCTACTAGTTTACTTAATGTAGTCTGGGGGGGGGGGTCACTACACACTGATGGTGAGCATTAGAGAGACCAAGACCAGGAACACACATATAAGGTATAGCTGGTGTCGGAATCACCAGGGTTAACTCTGTGGTGGTCTGATCCGTTGGTGCCGCAGGGATCCAGGGTCCTACGATCCGGGCCGTGGTGAACGACAGGGTGGTGATCCACTTTAAAAACTTTGCCTCCCAGAACTTCAGCATCTCCCCCATCGGCATCCCGTACTGGAAGCAGTCAGAAGGTCAGTTCTGTAGAATTTACACTTTATTACATTTATTTACCTGTTTATTTACTCTGGATACCCTGGATAACTGCAGACTGTTCCGTTAAACTAATTCAGTATCCACTATGAATTATTTAATTTTGTTATTTAATAATGGCTATTATTTTATTAATTACTCTCGGCTATAAATGATTCACTGTCAAGGATGAATCATTTTCATTATTTACTAAATAATATTCAGTATCCACTATTGATTTTTCAGTATTTATTATGAATTTTGTAAAATCCACTATGAATTTTTCGATATTTATTATGTGTTGTTGTGTACCTGTCTCAGGTGTGTGTTGTTGTGTGTGCAGGTGTGGGGTATGATGACTCCAGCTCGGTGCAGGAGCGTGAGGATGACGCGGTTCGGCCCGGTGGTTATTATAAATACGTGTGGGATATTCACCCAAACAGCGGCCCGACCCTCACCGACCCGGACTGCCTCACCTACTCCTACTCCTCTCAGGTGGATCCGCTCCGGGATTTCAACTCCGGACTCATCGGAGCCTTCCTCATCTGCAAATCAGGTCTGATTAACATCTAAACACCTGATCTAATCTAATCTGATCTAATCTAATCTGATTTAATCTGATCTGATTTAATCTGATCTAATCTGATCTAATTTAACCGGATCTAATCTGATTTAATCTGATCTAACCTGATCTAAACCAATCTAATCTGGTCTAATCTAAACTGTTATTATTTAGTTATTTTCCAGTATCCATCAAGAATTATTCAATGTCTACTATGAATTATTTAGTATCTATTACAAGTAGTTCAGTATGTACTATGCATCATTCAGTATCCACCATGAGTTATTTAGTATATATTATGAATTGCATAGTGTCTACAATAGAATTTTCAGTATCAACTTTGTGTTATTCTATATTTATTGTGAATTATTATTCAGTAATTACTGGAAATCATTCAGTTTCCATTATGAATTATTATATAATAATGTAACAGTACTGTAACTATAGTGTTGATTAACGCGTGTGGACGCTGTGAGCAGGTACTATGAATCATCCAGTATCCACCATGAGTTATTCAGTATATATAATGAATTATGTAGTATTTACAATAGATTTTTCAGTATCAACTTTGTATCATTCTATGTTTATTATTATTATTATTATTATTATTATTCAGTAATTACTAGAAATCATTCAGTTTCCATTATGAATTATTATATAATAATGTAAGAGTGCTGTAACGCGTGTGAATGCCGTGATCAGGTTCGGTGACGGAGGAGCGCGAGAGGAAGGTTGCGGAGGTGGTTCTGTTGTTCGCGGTGTTTGATGAGGGTAAAAGTTGGTACAGAGATCTGAGTCGATCAGATAAACCCAGGAAAGCTTCAAGTCGCCAGTTTCACACCATCAACGGCTTCATCAACTCCACACTGCCAGGTTCGGACCGGTACCGCTCGCCACACACCAGAACATACTCAACAATACCCAACAATACTCAACAATACTTCAAAAAAACATACATTCCACACGTTCATCTCCTCGCTCTGCAGGTCTGAAGCTCTGTCTGAAGAGCCCAGTGGTCTCCTGGCACCTGATTGGTCTGGGCACCACTCCAGACATCCACACCATCCAGTTCCAGGACCACACCCTGAAGGTGATGGACCACAGGAGGGTCACGGTGGAGATCACGCCCATGACCTTCACCACGGCCCTGATGAAGCCCAACACCGAGGGGAGGTTCCTGATCTCCTGCAGGATCCACTCCCACCAGCAAGGTACTGAGAAGCTCATAAACGCCTAAGTTACACTAAACACTAAATTAACCTTTCCAGATGTAGACCAGAACTTTGTAAAATTTAAGCCTAAATCCAAAAAACAATGTTATGTTGCAGTTAAATTCAAGCCCAAGACTGCAGAATTTGAGTCTATTTGTAGTATTGTATTTAGGTAGAGATCAAGAACCAAGTCTTTGTGAAATTTGGGTCTAAAATCAAGAACAAAGTAGTATTTAAACCTAAGTCAAGGCCAAAACATTCTACTTTTTGACTCTGTCTCAACTTTTAGAGACAAAGGCCAATACATTGTAGCATCTGAGTCTATGTGAACTCAAGACTCCAAGACCAAGGCTTTGCAGAATTTGGGTTTAAGTTAAGACCAAGACTTTGTAGAATTTGGGTTTAAGGTAAGGTTAAGACTCAGTAGAATTTACCTCTACATCAATATCTAAAAAATATTTTTAATTCACTGTCATTCAGACATGAATGTATTTTGCCATATTCCCTGATGATAACTCTAATGCTCCTGTGGTGTTTGTTGGTAATCAGCTGGTATGAGTGGGTTCTTCACGGTGGAGGACTGCCCAGAACCCGCAGATCTGCCCGACAAACGTAGCGCCAAAAACAGCGAGGAAGAGGATCAACAGGGGGATGAAGATTACTCTAATGACCTGTTTTCCACCATCGTGTTCGGACCTGGAGGACCAGCTTCTGTTCTGAGGTCGACTGGAAGAGGACGACCCAAAGTCTGGGTCCATTATATCAGCGCTGAGGAGATCACCTGGAACTACATCCCCCAGAGAGAGCGGTAGATCACCTGATTACTGATCACTTTATAAAACAAATAATAACTCAATTACTGTTCCTCAGAAACTGTTCCTCAGTAGCTGTTCCTCAATAACTGTTCCTCAAGAATTGTTCCTCTGCAACTCTTCCTCAGTAACTGTTCTTCAGTAACTGTTTCTCAAAAACTGTACCTCAATAACTGTTCTTCATAACTTGTTCCTCAATAATAGTTCCTCAGTAACTGTTCTTCAATAACTGTTCCTCAGAACTTGTTCCTCAATATCTGTTCCTCAATAACTGTTCTTTAATAACTGTTCCTTAGAAACTGTTCTTCAATAACTGTTCTTCTACAGCTGTTCCTCAGAAACTGTTCCTCAATAACTGTTCCTCATAAACTGTTACTTAATAACTGTTCCTCACTAACTGTTCCTCACTAACTGTTCCTCACTAACTGTTCCTGAGAAACTGTTCCTCACGAATTGTTCCTCTGCAACTGTTCCTCAGTAACTCTTCCTCAGGAACTGTTCTTCCGTAACTGTTCCTTAATAACTGTTCCTCAAAAACTGTTCCTTAGTAACTGTTCTTCAATAACTGTTCCTCAGAACTTGTTCCTCAATAACTGTTCCTCAGGAACTTGTCCTTAGTAACTCTTCCTCAGTAAGTCTTTCTCAGTAACTGTTCTCTAATAACTGTTCCTCAGTGACTGTTCCTCAGTGACTGTTCCTCAGTAGCTGTTCGTCAGTAGCTGTTTGTCAGTAGCTGTTCCTCAGTAGCTGTTCCTCAAAAGTATACTGTGGGCTGTTCTATTGCAGGGCGACGGCGTCGGACCCCTCAGGTAACCGGGGGCAGCGCTGGGGGAAGGTGTATAAGAAGGTGGTTTATGTGGAGTACACAGACAAAACCTTCACGGTGAAGAAGAGCAAGAGCGACTCTCTGATTGGTCCAGTGCTCCGGGGGGAGGTGGAGGACCATTTCCAGGTAGGACAGAGTACTGAATGCTGTGTATTTAAATATAGAGTAGAATTAATTTGAAGAATCTGAGAGACGTCTGAATAAAATATGATTACTGATCAATCTGTTTTAATTTCTTTTACAGATCGTTTTTAAGAACAAGGCGAGTCGACCGTACAACATTTACCCCAACGGACTCGCCAATGTCCAACCGGTGAAGAAGAGAGGGCAAGGTAGTTTTTGGGGTTTTTTTTGTAGATTCTTTTTAGATCATAGTACTGACCTGCATCAAATTACTCTCTGTGTATAGCCTGTGTGTTTCTGGGTAACTTTGCGAAGTATTGCCAACCCTTTTGTTGCAATGTTTATTCTGTGCATGAACCTCTGTTTCAAAGACTGTCTTGCTTTGTTCTCTGAGCTCACGTTTTTAGTTTTGCACATGTCTGCTTCATCCATCCATCAATAATCTAAACCTTTAAATTCTTCTAATCCCAAACATGGTAAATTCAGTATCCCTGAACACCCAAACGTCTAACCTGACCCCTGAACCTGTGAGATTTACAAGCTTTAACATAATCTCACAGTCTCTTCATTATCGCTTACAGTTAGTCCAGAATGCTGCATTCAGATTATTAACAAGAACCAATAAAAGAGAATGTATAACTCCAGTTCTCGCCTCATTTTATTGGCTACCAGTCCAATACAGAATAGTTTAAAGTGTGTTTAGTTGTTTGTAAGGCATTAAATGGTTTGGCACCTTCTTATATTGCACTTTTGCTCACCTCCTCAGTCTCACAGCGCTCTCTGAAATTATCATCACATAATTTGTTGCCTATTCCTAGGGTTCCTAGTGTTTGAAACTCAAAGGTGATTTTTCGGTGTATGCCCCAAGACTTTGGAATAGTTGGCCGCCCGCTATTTGCCAAGTTACCTCTGTTTCAGTTTTTAAATAATTTCTAAAAAATTATTTATACAAACTTGCTTTTTAACAGTGAGTGATTAGGGTGTTTAAGAGGTTAATTCATCATTTATCATCAATTTTATGCATTTTATGCAGTTTATTTGTGTTTTAGCACTTTTTGTATTAATCTTATCTGTGTTTTATGTTGGGCTACTTACTTTAATCTGTTATTTAAGTGATTTATTTTACCTATGTTTCAGTTGTATGTATTCATGTGTAGTCACTAGATTTTTTCAGCACTTTGGTCAGTGTAGGCTGCGTAAAGAGTGCTTTATAAATAAAGCTCACTTACTTATTAAGTTACGTACTATGTGTTACACAGCACCATTCTCCTACCACATTATAAATAAGAACTTCTCCTTACAGGAAAACTCTGCAGCATTTTCAGCCTTATCTCTAATATCTGTCTGTTTCTTTGTAACTTTGCGAAGTATTGCCAACCCCGTCGTTGTGTACTGAGTGTTCTATTCCAGTTCCAGTATGACCTTCTCAAAGTTTCAACGACTATCTAACTTTGTTTTCTCTCGGCTCAAATCTCTCTAGTTTTTCACATGACTGCTTTACCTGCAGTATCGTTAATATTTACCCCCTTTAACCTTTAATTCCGCAAGCGTTTGTTCTGACTTTAATGTTACAGTTAAATAAGTTGAGCAAGGCGTAGCTGATTTCCTGTAATTGATGTTCTTTTAATCCATCCATCATTATTCCAACCCTTTAAATATGTCTAAACCCAAACATGAGAAATTCAGATTCCCTGAACAGCCACAACTTCTAACCTGACCCCTCAACCTGTGAGATTTACAAGCTTTAACACAATATATTTCACAGCACTATTATCCTGCCACATTATACACTACATTTATACACAAGAACTCCTCCTTACAGGAAAACTCCCAGCATTTTCAGCCTTATCTCTAATAAATCTGCTGTTTTTACAGTCTGCTGATTTTGCACAATGGATGGTAATTTTGTGTTTCTTGCTTCTAAAAAAGAGATTGAATCTTATCAGCTGGCATTTTACTTGTTACAGAACAAACTGTTAGACTCTTTATATTATTTAATCATTTATACGTATAATACATCTAATATTTGGTTAAATATTTTATAGCATGGTCCACCTTAATTGCCATTAAAGGTCTTATTCCATTGTTTTTTATTCATTTTAAAATGTCTAAACCCTAGTATTAATGAATGCAATGTGAGCTTTTTGTTTTTTTGTTAAAAAAAAGTGCTCCGGTGATCCAGTATAACACTGCTTTACTCCCGTGGAGGAGTGGGGGGCAAAGGGAGAAACTATAGGATTTCAACTCTTTCTTATGAATTTTCATACATGCCAACATATGGCCTCTGATTGGCTAATAGCACTGTGACACAAGGAGGCAGTAAGAAGGACAATAGTTAGAAACATTTATAAAATCAAGAGATTTTTACACTAATAACAGTCTTTGTAATGTCATATGTTACTTTATAACATGTGTAATAATGCCCTGCTAAGTGCAATTCAACCACTGACCTAGTCTTAGAGTCTCTGTATAACACAAAATCCACCGGAGATCCTATTTAAACCTATAGTTACACACAGATGTGGGTAGAGTCCAGGTCCAGAAAGAAAAAATCCACCCCCAGGATATTTATGATAGGCCTAAATTTGTCTGAATTTGGGAAATCCAATTCAACACATTAATGTTAGCCTATTTGATCAAATAAACATGTGGTGTATGTTTGAGGTCATTGTCCTTTGTGAAAACCCAATTGTGGCCTAGCTGATGGTTTAATGCGCTAAAGACTTTTGATATCATAATTCCATCTCTTTTGTGCACTGTATCAGTTTCACTAGGAGTAAGACAGCTACAGAGCATGATGCTCCCACCACCATGTTTAAAAGTTGCTACCCGTGGCTTTTGTTCACTGTGGCCAAACAACTCAACAGGGTCTTGCACTGTTCTATGATCTGAACCCATCCACTAACTCATGCTCTTGTGCTTCTGTGCGACGTGAAGAGAAGCCGGTGGACCTGAGGTCTATGGCCGTACCTCCAGGTGAGATAATGATGTACCTGTGGAAGCTGACGGCTGAAGATGCTCCCGCTGATGCTGACCCGCGGTGCCTGACCCGTCTCTACCACAGCACGGTGGATCCGGAGAGGGACGTGGCCTCTGGGCTGGTGGGACCTCTGATCATCTGCAAATCACAGAGTCTGGACAAGCGAGGGAGAGTGGTGAGACAGTTTAACAGAAGACCTTCTGTTGTGTATTTGCTAACTGACATTGTCTCACAATAACAGCATACGTTTGCTTGAATTTTTTAGGTGACCTCAGACAGAGAACGTCATCTAATCTTCTCAGTGTTTGATGAAAATAAAAGCTGGTATCTTGAAGACAACATTCAGAAATACAGTGAAGATCCGTCCAAGATCGACCGCAGTGATCCCCGGTTTCGCGAATCTAATGTCAAGTACAGTGAGTATTATTCGAGATTGTACTTTACTATACTTTACTTATACTTTCACAGTGTTTAAAACTACCTCCACCATGTTTAGAAGCTGTACTTTACTGTCAGGGTTTTAAATACAGGGTGATTTTCTCTGTTGTCTCCTGCAGGTGTGAATGGTTTTATGTATAACAGTCTGCAGTTTAAGATATGTGCGGGGGACGTCACCCTGTGGCACGTGGCCAGTGTGGGCATGGAGAGTGACTTCCTGTCTGTGTATTTTACCGGAAATCCATTTGAGAAGGACAAAACCTACGGCACTGTCCTCACCCTCTTCCCCATGAGTGGAGACACCGTCACCATTGAGATGGAGACAGAAGGTAAGGGTTAAAAATTTTATGACATACGTTCTGTTGCTGGAATTTTTGAAGGAAGGTTCTAAAAAAGCCTAAAATAAAAGGTTTTAGGAAATCTAGCCTAAAATATTCAGCTCAAAGCCTTTAACAACAAATTAAACAACATATTTTCTATTGCTGGAATAATTAATAGAAGTATAGAAACCCTTCTTGTAGACCTTTAATCATGCTAATGGTTATTAGCCTTTGTTAGCCATGCTAGAGTGTGCATATTAGCATAAAAACAACCAGAATTGTATATCTTTCCTTAGATTTGAGGTTAATTCTTGCGCAAACCGAATAAAAACCCTTGATTGGACCAAATTCCCTATAAACACAAAGGCCTATTCCATCAATTTCAGTTATGCTAAATGCTAATTTAGTCAATTTTGGTGTCACTTTACCTCAATAGCTGTAATTAAAGCTGACGCTTATTGGCAAAACCTTAAAATAAACTCTATAAATTCTACTTTATTCCAACAAATGTACGAAAGACTCATTTGTGTCTCTCTAGGCGAGTGGGAGATTGGAGCATTTGATCCAGAATTGAAACAGCGAGGCATGAGTGCACGATATTCTGTAATTAACTGTGGGGAAATACTCCCCGTGGTGGACAGTGAAGATTACGAGTCCGACTTTGAGGACTACTTGGACCAGAAGTTTCCAGTCCCAAGAGGTTTCAAGCAAAGAAACCGAACAATGGCCATCCGGGTCTGCAAGCGACCATCGAGGAACAGAACCAGATTGGACGTCCAAGCAGGCCATGAGAACGCTATTCCGGAAGCCCTGGGGGGAAGAAACACTCTGGTGTGTGAGATAAAATTTGTACCGGTGGAGGAAGCCGAAGATCTGGATGTTCTATCGCAGGGAGGAATTCCGCAGGACATTCTGGATCAACTGGACGTGGAGATGGGAAGAAGCTCTTCGAGACGTCAGGGGAGGGCTGTTCCAGAAGCAGAGGGAAACCAAAGTCTTCCTCGTTCCCACCAAACAAGCCTGGAAGGGTCAAATGAGATCGAGATGGAAGTAGAAGATACCTCCATGATGAAGGAAAACCAAAGCATACCAAACACCATCACGTCATCAATATACGACAGCGAGGCTTCAACAAAGTCCTTCAACCGCAAGAACGATTCTTCGATTGACCTCTTCAAGAAGTTCATTCAGAAATCCACCTGGAACATGACCACTGAACCCAACAAACATCAGGATGACCACCTGGAAGACTCTGAAGTAACTTCAGAACCCAATTCTAACCTAACAGAGAGGAGTCGGCGGCAGACGTGGGGCGTTCACAAGGAAGAAGACGAAATCGCAATCCCAAACGATGTTTTGAGCGAAAACGATATTCTGAATGACGACGTTCAAGAGGTGGACAAGCTGGTGGAGAGCCTGAATCTTCAGAGCTACCCCCAAAAACAGCCACCACCAATTCCTAGCTTAACATCTCAAGTTTCCTCAACCAACCAAACTTCCTCACTAAACCAATCCGCCCCAAAACAGAGCTCTACGAGCATCGACTACGACGATTACGAAAGCGAAGGGAACGAATCCACACTGAGCTTCAACACCTGGGACGGAATGAACATCAGGTCCTCCGAATCGAAGTTCCGTAGCTACTACATCTCAGCCGAGGAGATCCTGTGGGATTACGGGATCCAGAAACCTGCCCATCTTCTCACTTCCAGGTGAAGCATACATAGTTAGATTTCAGTTCTGATTAAATTGATTGATTAAAAAAGTGAAAATGAAAAAAGTGACGTTTTTGTGTGTTTTTAACTCTGCAGGGAGATGAGACGAGGAATGAAGAAGTATCTGACATCCTACAGGAAAGTGGTGTACAGAGCGTACCATGACAAAGAGTTTCAGAAACCGGTGAAGCGTGGAGAGCTGGATGAACATCTTGGTATCATGGGCCCTGTAATCAAGGCTGAGGTCAACGATTTCCTCACTGTAAGTCTTTAAAAGGACCCTGAGATCATTGGTTTGATTTGTTTTTTTTTGGGTTGTAAAGAAACACTTTGAAAAATATTCAGGTCAAAGTGTCCAAATCCTTATCTGTAGTTATTAGTCTGATATTAAATGAATGCCTTCTCAACATGCATTAAGAATTAGATTTTGGGGTGGGATTAGGTCCAGGATTAGAGTTTAGGAATTAGAGATGGGCTGTTGGGTTTAGATTAGGGTTAGAAAATGGTTTTAGACTTTTTAGGGTTATGGTTAGGATTAGGGTTAGAATAAGAGCCAGTATGAGAGTATAAACAAGTTTTTGGTATATAAAAGAATATTTTTGGTATATAAAGAGTTTTTAGGTTGAGATTAAATTTAGGGTTAGAACTAAGGCCAGTGTCCGGATCAGGTTATAGATTAACGTCAGGTTAAAGTAATGTATAGGGCCAGTTTGAGGGTTAAGATTAGTTTTGATATTAAGATTAGAGTTGGGATTATACTTTTTAGGGTTATGGTTAGGTTGGTAAATGATGTCCAAAGAATGTGGATAAGGGCCTCTTTAAAGGTTAGGATTAGTTTTTAGGTTGAGATTAAATTAAGGGGTTGACATTAATTTTAGGGTAGGAATTAAGGCCAGAGTTGGGATCAGGTGTTGGATTGAGATTAGAGTTGGGATTATGGCCAGGTCCAGGATTTAGATTAGTTTTAGGTTGTGGTTGAGGTTAAAGTTTGCTGATTTGCTGTCTGTTGCAGGTGGTCTTTAAGAACCTCGCCTCCAGGCCGTACTCACTGCACCTTCACGGGGTGTATGATAAGACCACGGGGAGTTTTGGGCCGGGAGGAGTTCCAGGAGAGGGTCTGAGAGATGGAGAGGCTCCTGGAGACCCGGTTCCTCCGGGAGAGGAGAGAGTTTACAACTGGAGAATCACCAAACGACAGGGACCATCGACTAAAGACTTCGACTGCAAGGCTGGAGCTTATTATTCCACAGTCAACATGGTCAGCACAACATCACAGATTTACATTTAGGTTAACTTATCTTTATACCTGTGATCAATGTACCGTATTTTACAGATTATAAAGTTTATAGTCTAATCACTGGATTATAAGGCTAATTTTATGCGACACTAGTAAGAAATAAGGGTGTCGGTGGGGTTAAATGAGTGCTGGATGTTAATCTACAGAGTTTTCTCTTCTGAGAGTAAAGCACTCTTCCAATATTTCCAATATTTTAGCGTGGTTAGCAGCAGCACTAGCCGTGGTTAGCAGTGCTTAGCGCTAGTAAATACCGCTCGACAGCGCTACACTGAGGAACACTGAGTGTTTCGGTAAGCCAGGGCGATATTAGCTTGAGGTTCTTCCCGCGTAGCTTAATTTAACATGATAACCACGCAGAATACAGCTCTTAGCGCGCTTAGCGGCTAATGCTCATACTGCTCCAGCCTTAGTGCTGGAGAAACTTTATTGAAACTCCTGTATAACTCGCTGTACTTCAATTATACATAAGATCGATTTTTGGGAAAATTAAAGGAATTTAAGTGCACCTTATAGTTTGAAAAATACGGTAGTCTTTCTCTCCGTATTTAATGTAAAATTAAATATGTAAAAAGTGAAATATCATGCATGTTTCCCCTCCAGGAGAAGGACATAAACTCTGGTCTGATTGGTCCACTGCTGATCTGTCGTCCAGGGACGCTGCATCCACGGGTCCTGCTGCAGCCCGGAGTTCAGGACCTGTTCCTGCTCTTCACCATATTCGACGAGAGGAAGAGCTGGTACCTCGACTACAATATCAGGAAGTTCTGCACGCCACCCTGCCAGGCCAAACAGGACGACCCTTGGTTTGAGACCAACAACAGATTTGCAGGTAAATACAGGACGATATTTTTTATTCTGGTTGATACAAAGCCTGTAGTTGGGAAAGTTGGCATCAATTACTGTATATTTTTCAGTGTCCAAAATGCCCATCTACACTATGCTAGTGGTGGTGGTAAATCACCCAGCTACGCTCAGCAACCTTACTGAAGCTCAGTGATTATCTGTTCAGCAGAAAAATAGCCAGCTCGCTCATTTCCATTTCCATTTCCATGCCTGCAGCACACTGTTTGTGTGCTGTTGTGACCTATACCTGGCAACCTGGGGTGTGGAGATGGGGCGAACCTGTTTCCTTATATCTCACGAAACATCCTGATCATGAGTGTTACTACAAGTTAGTAAAAATAGTTCCACAAATTATCCTGAATTATTTTGTCTCCTCTCTCCATGCAGCCATAAACGGATATGTTGCAGAGACTCTGCCCGGCCTGGAGGTGGCGCAGCACCAGACCTCTCGCTGGCACCTGCTGAATGTGGGCAGCGGAGGAGAATTCCACGCCGTCCACTTCCATGGAATTCCGTTCAGCGTTGGGAAAGATCAGGAACATCGGCTGGGAGTTTTTAACCTTTATCCTGGTAAAATTACTACACTTTAACATGTTATAATCCACACATTTATACACTACATTTAAAATAAAACCCAACAGCTTAAAAACTAACAATCTAAAACAATCATATCTTTCCTCAGGTGTGTTCGGCACGGTGGAGATGAGGCCGGCTATAGTTGGTACCTGGATGGTGGAGTGCACTATTGGAGAACACCAGCTGTCCGGCATGAGGGCCAAACTGCTCGTCTACAACCCACGTAATATATACATTTTTTATCAGTTTCTCTGATTTTGCTATTTATAGGTTTATGTTTGAGTAAAATGAACATTGTTGTTTTATTCTATAAACTACAGACAACATTTCTCCCAAATTCCAAATAAAAATATTCTCATTTAGAGCATTTATTTACAGAAAATGAGAAATGGCTGAAATAGCAAAAAAAAGATGGAATAACCCTGTTTTTTAATCACAGTTTTTTTTTTCATGCATTAAATCATGTTCTCCTCCACCAGTCTTACACACTGCTTTTGGATCTTAGATTTAGTTTAGATTTAAACTAAAAACCTTACAATTTGGTATTTTCTTATCTTTTTTATTTCTCATTCATATACTACGCCAACCATTGTGAGTTTTATTCAAATGCAACTCAATTTTCTTCAAATAAATGTAAATTGGGATGTTTGTATCATTCAACTCTTGTTTACTGTTTTATAGCTGCAGATTAAGCTGATTATACTGGGATTATTATTGTTTTACAGGTTGTGTTCAGCCGTTGGGAATGCAGTCAGGATGGATAGATGACGACCAAATCACTGAATCTGATCATTATGGTAAAAATAATGCGAAATATAGTGTTTTATTACTTGATGTATCCTTTGATGTTACTTGTGTGTACATTTACAGGAACTTGAAACAGAAACTAGTATTGTGTGCCATGACTTTTGCCATTTCTAATAGAAAGTCAAAGAACACTGTAATGATCTGTGGGATATGTGGGCGGGCTTTGCACGGACGATATCAGCCAGACACCGCCGGTCACCATCATTACCACCCACTGCACTGCACTGTCCACTGTGGGTGGTAATATTAGCCTTTTATGATGAAGTCCAGATACATGTGACACTGTGTTTAATGTCACTCACAAGATAACACCTCATAACATATACAGTTGTGGGCATTCCTCTCAGCATTCCCTGAAGTTCCTAATGAAGTTACATTATGCTATAAAAGCCCCATGACCTTTAGTATGTATTAATGAGTTATTTTAGGAATTATTGAAAATATGTTCATGTTATGTTTTATGTTTATTTGTCTGTTTTTAATACTGATGTTTTTTTCTCTTTAAGGTAACTGGGAGGCGAGATTAGCCAGACTGGAGTTATCAGGATCTATTAATGCTTGGATTGGTAATGGACAGGGCTCTTGGATGCAGGTACGATAATTCACAGATGTTTTCAGACACATTTCTCAGGGACTGTACTCTAATGTACTCTAATTCACATTTCAGACCTCAAATAATGCAAAGAAAACAAGTTCATATTCATAAAGTTTTAAGAGTTCAGAAATAATCAATATTTGGTGGAATAACCCTGGTTGGTTTTTAATCACAGTTTTTTTTCATGCATCTTGGCATCATGTTCTCCTCCACCAGTCTTACACACTGCTTTTGGATAACTTTATGCTGCTTTACTCCTGGTGTAAAAATTCAAGCAGTTCAGTTTGGCGGTTTGATGGTTTGTGATCATCCATCTTCCTCTTGATTATATTACAGGTTTTCAATTTGATAAAATCAAAGAAACTCATCGTTTTTAAGTGCTCTCTTATTTTTTTACAGAGCTGTATAAATAAAATAACCATAAAAAAATATTTAAAAAAAGATTCATACTAAAAGTAAATGATAAAATGATAAGGAATTATAAAATTAAATGAATAATAATGATAAAAATAAATACATGAAAAGTAAGAACAATAAATAATAAAATAATAATAAAAAGAGAAAGGATAAATTCTGTGAATATTAAAAAAGGCACAGGAATTCTGATGGTGATTAGAAATTAAAAGTACCACTGAAATTAAAACTCAGAACAATTTAGTTTCATTTTCTGTCATTTTAGTCATTTTATTAAACTAGAAACTGACTCAGCTAATGTTCATCTGGTTTTCATTTACACATATTTGGCAACCCTGCTTTAATGGGGTTTTCTCTGTTTGTGTGTGTGTGTGTGTGTGTGTGTGTATTAGGTGGATTTGCTGAGGCCCATGGTGGTGCACGGGATCCAGACTCAGGGAGTGAAGACCTCGATGCGTCTGAGCGAGATGTTCACGGTGATTTTCACCATCAGCTACAGTCTGGACCAGGAAACCTGGAAAACCTACAGAGGAAACAGCAGTGAAGCCGCCTACGTGAGTAACGAAGACTGATCCCCAAAATATATCAGTCAATAGATCAGCCTAGAGTCAAGCCCAATGCATAGTACAACAGCTATAAGGCCCTATTTTAGTGATCTATAGGCGAGACGTCAATTGTGCACCATGCTGGTGAGGATTCACCACCAGATCATTTTACAGTAATAAAAGTAATATAACAAAGCGTATATTTTGTGTTGCTGTGGAACGGGTGTCGGCAATAGGCGGGCTGTGGGCCAGGTGTGTGAACTATAATGAACGATGATGAAAAAAGTAAATAAATAAAATTCTTCTCTGGTGAGCTTTTGTTTATATTCCTCCCCTCTCTCGGCGTTACTTTAGTTTCTGGCCGCTCTCGTTTTTCCACCCATTCTTTTGCTCCCTATCTCCTTATAAGGGCGTTTTTCTCGGCCGTGTCCCAATAATTCACTAGCCGGGGCAGCGGTAGTGTATTGGAGCGCAACCCTGATGACACGGGTACGATCCCGAGTGAGGAGCAGTGTGTTTATCTATTTGATTTATTTAGTTTATTTTTTATTCCTTTCTTCTTGGGTTTACCTGCTTTGAGATCTACTGTTCTGCAATTGGGTTCAACAACCCTCTGGGCAGCACTAGCAGCACTCCATCCTCCCATTACACTTCATTTTACAAAACAGATTTTTTTTTGTGGCCACGTAATGGCTTGGAAAATATCAAAATGAATTGCTGACCCCTAATGTAGAATAATGTTATTTTATGCATGTGTGCTTAACAAGCGAGGGGTGCACGCACGTTGTGCACAGAATTCACTCCCAAGATAGCAATGAGCGTCTGACTGTTGATGGTTGCCTAGGTTCTATTCAGACAGTGGTGCACCTGTGTTCACCTAGATGCTCTGAATAGAGACCAGGTTATTCCTGAATCAATTTATTTATCCCGCAATCAAACCTGAAGACGTGCAAACCTTTTTTTTGGTCCAGGCAGTGTATATAGGTGTAGAAGTTTCAGAACTGTTCAGAGGAATCTGAATGATGTCATTACTGATGCAGTTCTGTTGTTTCTTTAATAGAAATTTAATGGGAATATGGACGGATACAGGATAAAGGACAACTTCTTCAATCCTCCAATCATCGGCCGATATATCCGCATTCACCCGCTCACCTTCGGGACTCGTCCCGCACTGAGACTCGAACTGCTGGGCTGCGACCTCAACAGTGAGTATTCACACACACACACACACACACACTCATACACTGAAGATGGATGATCACAAGCCATCAAACCAAACTGAACTGCTTGAATTTCTGCACCAGGAGTAAAGCAGCATAAAGTTATCCAAAAGCAGTGTGTAAGACTGGTGGAGGAGAACATGATGCCAAGATGCATGAAAAAAAGCTGTGATTAAAAACTACCAGGATTATTCCACCAAATATTGATTTCTGAGATTAAAATACCAAGTATGCAGAGAGTGTGCAGATCTGATACTTAAATGAATCTAAAGTATAAAACAGATTCTGCTTTATTATTAAAACATAATTCAGCATGTGTTCCTGTAGAGCTTTAATATAGTCTTTAATATTATATTTACAATGTAAAAAAACATTAAAAAAACATTAAATAAGAGAGAAGAGGTGTGTCCAAACTTTTGACTGGTACTGTATATGTAAAGTCACTGTAACACATAAAAATTTGAATCAGAATACACCAGCAGCAGCAGCAATGTATTTCACAGTGTGTGTGTGTGTGTGTGTGTGTGTGAATAAACTGAATAAACACACTGCAGTGTGTAGATAAGCTCCGACATTCCCAGCGGAGAAATCTGAATTATGAAAAATACCCTTTGAAGTTTTTGGCCTGGCATGTTTTATTTCCTTTGTTTATCCAATCACAGCCCCAGCCACAGTTATGTGTGTGTGTGTGTGAGTGTGTGTGTGTGTGACCTTCTGTCATTGTTCTACTGTCTTTATGAGAGGAACAGGAGTGCACTTGTTGTTCCTGAATGGTTCCTCAGGGCCCAAAAATGTGGAATTATTTAATAATAAAAATAATTATGTGTAATACTATTGTAGGCATATATTCAGTGAAAACCCATTATGGTAGGTGTATATTGATTTATTTGCAATGAAGTAGCACAGAAATATAGATTAATCACTTCTGAATCTATAGAATCAGTTTATTAATGACTGATTACTGTCAGCAGTAATGAATAAGGGTTTAGATTAATTGAAGTTTATGAACGTTAGAAAAGTTTTCATTGATAGATAATTGGTGGACACTGGAAGTGATGATATTAAATATAAAGAGTGTGTGTGTGTTATAGGCTGTTCCCTGCCGTTGGGTATGGAGCGTAGGCTAATTCAGAACAGCCGGATCAGCGCCTCGTCCTTCCACCAGAACTGGATGCTCTCCTGGAGTCCGGATCTGGCCCGGCTCAAGCAGGAGGGTCGTGCCAACGCCTGGAGACCCAAGGTACCCCCTTTATTAGTAGCAGAACACTGAGAACACTGGGGAGAACATTCATATGCTCTCAGAAGACCATGTAACATCATTCTGAAAATGCTGTAGTCAAAAGTAGTCAAAAAGTAATGGGTTACCTGCTCTTTGCTCACTGTTTCCTCTGAAATTTAATGGTATTAAAAGTTTATCCTGCTTTTGTTGGAGTAACTGTCTCTACTGTCCAGAGAAAATGTTCTACTTCACTGTAAAAATGAAAACAGTTGAGAAAACTGATAGGCTTTATAGTTTAGAAGAACACCATCTCCAGTTGTGCCAATTAGAAATCTTTACTTCAGATAATTCATTTTTCATATGAATAAAAACCTGAATATTAAGTCTCAGCAGCTTAAAAATTCACATTATGTTTTTAGTTGGCCGAATTTAAGGTCTGTGTAATGTGTGTAAAGTTCTGCTGACTATTTTGTAAGATCAACAAAAGAAATATGTGTAAAGTTGTTTTACATTCATTCATCAAACTCATGCAGTAAGAGCAACACTATATATTTTTTGTCAATCGAAGTTTAAGCAGCTGGAAATATCTGTCACCCAACTCACCAATTTCATGACAGTTTACCAACTTTGAACAGCTCCATTAAAAAGACCACTTAAAAAATATGAATTTCTTTGATTTTATCAAATGTAAAACCTCTGGAATATAATCAAGAGGAAGATGGATAATCACAAACAATCAAACCACCAAACTGAACTGCTTGAATTTTTGCACCAGGAGTAAAGCAGCATAAAGTTATCCAAAAGCAGTGTGTAAGACTGGTGAAGGAGAACATTTAAAACTGTGATTAAAAACCAACCAGGGTTATTCCACCAAATATTGATTCAGGATGTAGTTGAAGCTTCAGAGGCTGTAAAGTTGTGTAATTCTGTTCCACTGCTACTGAAATACCTGCACTGGGTTTATCAGTGTTCTGGCTGGGGGGGTGACCCGTTTCCTCTGCCTGTCTGTCTGTGTGGGAGTGAGACGCTCGGGTATTGTCTGTTTTAGTTATCACACTTATCACTCTTTCCACTTCCCTCCGAAAGCAGCCCCCCATAAACACACACACACACACACACACACACACACACACACTCTCTCTCGGGCTGCTGGATTTACGAGGTGTTTCCGCTGGGCCGTGTGGTTCTGATTAAGGTCTTTAATAGACTGAACCTGATCCAGCTCCACAGTTATATAACTCAACATTTCATATAAAAGGAAATAATTAAAGAATTATTACAGTGTGGTTCAGCCCAGTCTACAGCCCACCACTCAGGATCTCATACTAGCCAGTAGCACCAGAACCTCACCTCAGATCACCTTATATATCCTCAGATATCATTATATAACCTCAGATTACATCATATAACCTCAGATCACCTTATATATCCTCAGATATCATTATATAACCTCAGATTACATCATATAACCTCAGATCACCTAATAGATCCTCAGATATCCTCGGATGGACTGATGAATAGATGAATAGGTGAATATATAGTTAGATAAGATGAATGAATGGATGGAAAGCAATAGATAGGTCAATAGATGCGTGGATGGATTAATGATAGATGGAAATTAATTTAAGGTCAATAGATAGGTCAATAGATGGATGGATGAATGATAGATGAATGGATGGATGGATGAAAAGCAATTTAAGGTCATTAGATAGGTCAATAGATGGATGAATGGATGAATGATGGATGGATGGATGGATGGATGGATGGATGGATGGATGGAAATTAATTTAAGGTCAATAGATAGTTTAATAGATGGACAGATGGATGAACGTTTGTATAGATAGATCAATGAAAGGATTTATGTCTGGATTGAGAGCTAAATAATGGAATGAATGAATGGACAAACAGGTAAAGAGTAATATAAAGACAGACGAGTGGACGGAGTTAGTATAGATAGGTAGATAAATGAATGGACAGATTAATGATCAGAAGAATAAGTAATTAGGTTAGCATTCTCTTCCAAGCGTGTTGCTTTTGTGGCGGACTTCACCCTGGAAAAAAACTGTACCAGAGATTAATCTCTCCCTCTCTCTCTCTCTCTCTCTCTCTCTCTCCCTCTCTCTCTCTCTTTTAGAGTAATAACCCTCATGAGTGGCTGCAGGTGGATTTGGAGGTGGTGAAGAGAGTGACGGGTATTCTGACCCAGGGAGCAAAATCCATGCTGACCCACATGATGGTGACGGAGTTCACCGTGTCCGTTAGTGACGACGGTCGCACCTGGTCCCCCGTCACCGAGCAGGGAACACATCGAGAACAGGTGAGCATATGGACCACCGCCACTGATCTGCGTCTGGTTCTGAAGGTTAGGTAGCTTGTGCGCACTGGACTATAAGGCACATTAAGTGACATTAGTAAGGAACAGGGATGTCGCCATGTTTTCCTTCTAATTCAGCCAGTCGGTCTCACCACTTGGTGGTGGTGGGGGTCTAAGTTAAGTAAATGGACATTAATCTACATGATTTTTCTCCTGAAAACTGTTTATTTGGGTGAGTAAAGCACTTCTGGCTGGAGCATTAGCATTGGCGGCTAATGATGCACGACAGCGCTACACTGAGGAACCCTGAGTGTTCTGGTAAGCCAGGGCAATATTAGCTAGCTGTTCGTCCCACGTAGCTTGTTTTAACACAGTAAACACACAGACTACACACAGCTAGCTCTTATCACGGTTAGCAGCTAATGCTAATGCTGCTGGAGAACTAAACTGAAACTCCTGTATAACGCTGTTATTCAGTAATTTATACATTAGGAGCACTGGATTGATTTTAAGTGCACCTTACAGTCTGAAAAATAAGGTACTTTAATAGTATATAATACTATGTGTGTGTGTTGATGTCTGTGCAGATCTTTGAGGGGAACAGTGATGCTTATGCAGAGAAGCTGAACCTGCTGGAGCCGCCGCTCTTCACCCGATTCATCCGCCTCCATCCTAAAGGCTGGATCAACGACATCGCCCTCAGACTGGAGTTCCTGGGCTGTGATACACAACAGAGACTGTGAGAGAGAGAGAGAGAGAGAGAGAGAGAGAGAGAGAGTCATTGACACTGAATGTAAACGATTCTTTTAGTTGTCTTTAGAAAAACTAGTAAAACTTCACTCATCATTATTAAAACTGTGAAGAAATCGATCTGCTCATGAAGTTATAATAAAGCTGAAGGGTATAATGAAGGGTATAATAAAGCTCAGCGCATCAGTATCGGCCAGTATTTCTCTATAGTAAAGTAACTATGTGTAAATAATGCAGCTACTACTGAGACTGTTTTTAAAACTGTAGATTTGAGAGTTTGCACTGAAAGAATACAGTAACTATTTTATATGCCTTATATTTAAATAAAGTGTTTAATATATAACCAAATGTTTGGTCCAAATCTGTATGTTTTTTATTCTTGCATGCATAAGAAACTGTCATAGAATGCATCTACAAAGTTGCTATCTTACACCACCCTCCAACAGTCTATTTGCACACCAATCCACTGATGGACGTGGTGGTCTAGAAATGACATGTATCTCCAACACATCACCGACTCCACAACTCATCCCAGACTCCCCAACTCATCACCTAACTCCCCAATTCATACTGAATCTCATCCCAGACTCCACAACTCATCCCAGACTCCACAACTCATCCCAGACACCACAACTCATCCCCAACTCTCCAACTCATCAACTCATCCCCAACTCTCCAACTTATCAACTCATCCCCAACTCTCCAACTTATCAACTCATCCCCAACTCTCCAACTTATCCCCGACTTCTCAACTCATCCCAAACTCTCCAACTCATCCCCAACTTTCCAACTTATCCCTAACTCCACAACTCATCCTTAACTTCCTATCTCATCCCAGACTCCACAACTCATCCCCAACTTTCCAACTTATACCTAACTCCCCAATTTATCCCTGAATCCCCCAACTAATCCCTGACTCCCCAAATTATCCCAACTCATGCCTGACTTCTCAACTAACCCCCTACCTCCCAATTCATCCTGGAATTCCCACCTTATCCCAGGGTACCCAATTCAATCCTGAATACCCAACTTATCCTCAACTCATCCCTGTATCCTAAAGTATAGTATGGAGCTCCATCATTCCAGAGAACACAGTTCTTCCACTGTTTCACAGATCAATACTGGGGGTTCAAACCCCTCTATAACCCATTATAACTTTGTTTGTTTATCTGCTTCAGAGAGTCCTATTCTATTGGCAGAACATCTCCACTACAGGGGTCAGACACGCTGTGTGTCTGTGTGCATTTGCACATCAGTGTCAGCAATAAGCGCCACAAATCATAGCTAAATAAAGCAATTATTAGAAGGTGCATCTAAAAATACCTGGATGTAAAATTTTCTATATCATGGTTTAATTCTGGAGACTCCAACAGCGGTGGGGTTGAAGAAACGTCCTTCCTCTGACTCAACGTCCTTAAGCAAGAACTTCCTGAGCTTCTGAAATGCGGTTTTCAAAGGGCAAATGTAGAATGTAGAAAATAAATTATATTAAGTTTACAAATAAAGAAATAAAGAAAACATTAAATAGAAAGAGGTGTTTCCAAAGTTTGCACTGGTGCTGTATGAACCAACAACAACTTTATAAAAAATAAAGATCCTCTATAATCTAAACCGTTTCAGATCCAGGGTTGGGAATCACCATAAAAATGGTTATTTTAATCGGTGTAGAACTTTATGTGAGTATTATGTGGAGGATCATTAAGGATGTTCTTAGAACTGTATGTCCAGAACAAGAACCATTAAAGTACTAAACCAAGAAAACGTTCAGGTCCAGGTTTAGGATCCACTGTTCTGAAGTGCCAAATCTACACAATGTGGATTTTCCATTTGATGTGAAAGTTTTATATGGATTAAAGGTAGAACTGTATTCTCAATCCAAGACGCTTCTATAGGAGAACATTAATGATACACATAATGTTCACAATAACTAAATATTCGTCCCAGCCGAGACGAGGAGTGTGAGAAGTGTGTGAGAAGTGTGTGAGAAAGAGTAACTGAAAGAATAACATGACGTTCCCACTCTGATAGAGACACAATCGGCCGGTTCTGTTGGTTCCGGTGTGAGAGGAAGGGTTCTGGTGGGTTGTTTGGTTTGGAGTGACAGTGTTTAAATCCCAATCCCAAATAAAAACTGTCCGAGTTAAAGAGTCCAGCTCTCCTGCTATCAGAACCACAACAAAAACAGCACATTCAGACCCATCCGCTCTGTGTTACAGTCTCTCACTGTTCTGTGATAGCTTTCTGAAGAATAGCTGACAATATCAACACATTATATCAAAAAATAAAGATATTTGCTTATTATTCTTTTTAGTTCTCTATCTGCCCTGATTATTATTTTTATTCAGGATCTTCTGGTTGTAGCAGCTGTTCAGTTAATTGGATAATTTTTTACCTCTAAGTGAGATCAGAAAAACAAAAGATTAATTGCCTTAAAAGAATAATTTCACTTGCTAAGATTTAGTTTTTGGCAGTCTGAGGAAGATCTACTGAGGAGAACTTAAAGGGGAAATCCATCCATCCGTTTTATGACATCACAATAAGGAAACCTGCATGGAACCACCCTGGCTACACTCCTCACTGGTTGAGAACCTCAGACAGTACACAGCAGGATTAGCCAGCAGACTTCTTCTGAGGGAGGGATCTGTAACTGCTGTTTGTGGTAAGTCAGCAGATGAGGGAGATGTAGAAACTTTCAAATAATGAGTTTTGTGCAGCGACCTTAAATGGCTCAAACTGGTAAGAATAGACCTGGTGTAACAGGTATAATATATCCTTATTAAATTAACAACATATAAAGAAATAAGAATACGAACATGGTCTATATAGTAGATACTGTAGATTGATGCTCTCGCTAAACTAAACAGCAGATCAGCTAAATTCAGCTCATTCCTACACCCTGACTTAACCTGTTCCCCTGTTTCTGACTCATTACATCATTAGTGTGACTCGTTATGAGGTAATGAGGGAACTGACTAGTCAGAGGAAGCTGATCGAGCTCAGGTAACGGTACACACAGTACAGTACTGACCACAGCGCTGAGTCTGCTCACCAGCTTCATCATCTTCATCATCAGGTTCACTCAGAGGACCGGATGACTGGATTACAGATGATCTGAATAACAGCTGGAGAAGATGAGCGAAGATCAGAGAGGTTCTGATGGGCTCTACAGACGCTACTGTTCTACTCAAATTCTCCTATAGTGACCCTCTGTCTAGATCTAGATACAGCTAGACCTTTTCAGTTTGTGAATCAGTTTCTCTGATTTTGCTATTTATAGGTTTATGTTTGAGTAAAATGAACATTGTTGTTTTATTCTATAAACTACAGACAACATTTCTCCCAAATTCCTAATAAAAATATTCTCATTTAGAGCATTTATTTACAGAAAATGAGAAATGACTGAAATAACAAAAAAAATGCAGAACTTTCAGACCTCAAATAATGCAAAGAAAACAAGTTCATATTCATAAAGTTTTAAGAGTTCAGAAATCATCAATATTTGGTGGAATAACCCTGGTTCTTGTTTTTTTTTTTCATGCATCTTGGCATCATGTTCTCCTCCACCAGTCTTACACACTGCTTTTGGATAACTTTATGCTGCTTTACTCCTGGTGCAAAAATTCAAGCAGTTCAGTTTGGTGGTTTGATGGTTTGTGATCATCCATCTTCCTCTTGATCCTCTTGATATTCTAGAGGTTTCCGATTTAGTAAAATCGAAGAAACTCATCATTTTTAAGTTTAAGTTAATTTTAAGTCAATTAACAACAAAAAAGTAGATAATAATAAGTAATTAAAAACAAGCATAAAAAACAGCATTGTAATAAGGTATATTAAGGTATATTAAAAAAGAGGATAATAATTAAAAAACTATTATTATTATTATACTATATTACTACTATTATTACTATTGTTCCTTATTATTTCTAATTTCTTGATAACTGTAAATGCTCGGCTGTGTTGTAAATAAAGGTTGATTGATGATAATCATGGTAAAGTGTGAAATTATCTGAATAATTTAGCAGGTTGAAGCAGAAGCTTATGAAGAAAAAAGAACTCCAAAAATCCCACAGGGGACTTTTTCTAAAAGTTGCCATGATTGCAGCGGCATGTTTTAGAAATCTGCTGTTGTGACAAACTCACACACACACCCACGCAACATTACACACACTTACACACACTTACACACATATACACACTATACAGCAGTAGTGGTAAAGCCTCCAGCCGTACGGAAATGATGGGAGGTGAAGTCACTGCATAGCTGTGTGAATACGCTCAGGCTATGTTTAGTCGACTTATGAATCACATATACCATTAAATCCATTAATCACCGAGCATTTCTTTCTTTTTCCTTCCATTAATAGTCTGAGTTCTGAGTTTAGTGAAACGCAGGCCTGGATCAGAGCCGTAGAGACTATATATTACTGTGGGTTTGAGTCAGAGCGGGTTGGAGCGTGCCCAGTAGCAGCGTGGAGTGATGTAATGGAGGGATGATTGATAAAGAAGGGAAAATACTTGGAAATTCTCTGCATTTTAATGCAATCTAACACCACCCCTAATCAATACGGCTTCCTGTGGGGAAACACACGGCCTTCTGCTTAGAGTTAAACTGATAATCACAGTTTATACACTTACCAAAAACACACACAGATACTGACATTCTGTTTATACACCTTTTAACCAATACATTTCCATTATTTTCCCATGACTTTTCCAGGCCTTTAAGGCATTTTTTTTATTACCATACAATTTTTAAAACATCATAATACAATAAAACATTGTATAAAACAAAACAAAAAATAAACTAACACTAATTAAAATGGCTATAATTTAGTGGGTCTAA
Organism: Astyanax mexicanus; assembly: GCF_023375975.1. Classification (NCBI taxonomy): domain Eukaryota; kingdom Metazoa; phylum Chordata; class Actinopteri; order Characiformes; family Acestrorhamphidae; genus Astyanax; species Astyanax mexicanus. The sequence goes on from NC_064426.1 coordinate 1,362,677, forward strand.
AATGAATCTGATAAAACGTTAACACACTATCTTTAATAATACAATGTGTGTTAAATTTCCTATTTGTAGCTTAAAATAGATTTTTCTTTTCATCAAAAAACTGAAACACAAAGATTTGTAGAGAAAATTTACACTTTTTTCCCTTTATGGGTATTTTTATTTTTACATAACTTATCCAGGCCTGGAGATTGCTGTTTTTAAATTCCATGATTTTTCCAGGTTTCTCATGACCGTATGTTCTTTTTGTGCTTGAGTGTTACAACCGTGTAAAAAAATATAGAAATTAAAAATAATACAAATATAACAAAAAAAAAAAAACATAAAACGTGTTCTATTCACGTATATTGCCTTAACTTCACTCTAAAACAGCGATTTAGACTATTAATAAATATTACTAAGACATATACAGTGAGCATGTTCTATATATATATATATATATATATATATATATATATATATATATATATATATATATTTACCTTTAAATACACTAGGGTAGCACTGCTGCATGACAAGGTCTCACAAATTGACCGAACACCAGAATAAAAACGAGCTGAAATGAATGCTATTTTTTTTTAATCTAAGGAGTAAAAAGTTCAGATAATTGTGTAAAAATGTATTGAGAACCAATAAGCAGCTGTCCCAGGACTTTTGTCCATATGGTGTGCATGCAGTCTAAGAGGAGTTATAAGATACAGGCTGTAATAAACTGGCTGTAATAATTCAGTGATTGATTTGTACTATATGTGTTTTACTTTAAATCCACAATCTTTTTCCTTTATATAAAAGCAGTAAAATAATACAATTTGTTACCTGATTAAAAGAGATCAATATCCTTGTGAATACAGTGCAAAGGCTCCCTCTTGTGGTGCAATACTGTAAAGGCAGGATTCTGCAGCATCTGCTTACTGAAAGCAGCCCAGGAAAAAAGCCCTGGGACTGGCTGCTAAAGCCCCGCCTCCTTCACAGTGATTGGCTCAAAATGTTCTTCCTCTCTCAGGATTGGCTGCCAGTGATGTCTCTCTTCCTGTTCTGATGCTGAATGAAGTAAATGAATAGTAGTAGTCTTAAAAACAGTGTTAAACAAACCAAAACACTCTGAAGTATTTATCTGGGGTGCTGTTCATTTTTCTAGATTTATTTTTTTTGTATATAGATATTTATTTTTATCTTATTTAGATTGTTTGTTTATTTCCTTACACTTCTGTTCTGTCCTGTAACATTGCAAATTTGCAGGATCAATAAAGTCTTGCCTTGGAATTGGCCTTCCCAGTTCCCAGGACTCCAATTCACAGAATGCACTTCTCAGGCATGTGTCTCAGCCAGCCAATCAGCACCAGATTGGCAGATCAGCATCACCTCAGTTTTGATTTCTTTCAGCTGTTTCCCTATGTATATATACTGGTCTGTTTGATCTGCTTTTCACAACATTTTATCCATGTTATTTCTTTGATCTACTTATCTATTTCTTTGTATGATTTTTCTATGTTTTGATTTTTGTCTTGCCCTTTTTTCTTGTTTATTTCAGTGTTTTGCTTTGGTTTCAGACACTTTTTGTCTACCGCTTTTCCTCTTTTGTCTGTGAATTTGGTTGTTTGTCTCTGTTTTTTAACGTTGCTTGTACTTTGAGTACGTTTGTTGGTTCAGCGCTGTTGATTAAAGTCACTCCTAATTTATACTGCAAGCATCTCACTCCAGTCTGTGGCTGGCATAAGCTGGTAGGGGTGTTCTTATTGCTAGATATAATTGGTAAAAATTGGTGTCAGAAGTGGTTCCCACCAGATAGTGTTGTTACTTTTATTCAGAAAAGAAAATACAAAGTTGCAAAACAAAATATAACAATTCTTCGATAAACTGTATAAACATTGATATATTCTCACACCTCTAACCACTTCCTCACCACCCCAAAACACCAAAACAAATAAACAATAAATAAAAATAAGTCTTAAAGAAGGAGGAGTCACAAGTAGGAGAAATATTATTTATTGACGTGACAAAATAGTGATCAGCGTCATACGTTATTGCAACATAAATGCAAAAATTAAAGTACAGATCATTTACAGGAGAAACAAACAGAGTCGTGTGAGGAATAGTGTGGGTTTAAGGTATAAAACAAACAAACAAACAAACAAAAACAACAAATTATGTTTATTACAGGTGATCAAAAAAAAATACTATTCACATGAACACATAATTCCATGTATCTAGCAGCATAAATTTAATCCTTTTTTTTAATTCACTTTGATTGGAGGATGAAAGTAGAATGGAATGAGAAACGAGTGCAGGAGAGGAAAAGTGCAGAAACAGCAGATTTAATCATTTTTGAAGCAAAAAAACATTAATGTTAATGAATGAATGAAGGGGACGAGCATTAATGTGGAAAATAATGTATTTAATGTGTTTTAATCATAATAAATGTTTCTATTCATATGATTCTATTCATAGTAGTGATAAAAGGACTATAAAAGGACTTCAAAGGGGGCAAATTTACAACTGTTCTTTTTTTCTTAAATTATGCAATATAAAAAATATATAAATAATTAAATATAAATTTAAAAAGGATCAAAGATAAACCATGATCAATAGGGGGTGGTTTTCTTTTTGTAACACAAAATATTATTGATGATTTTTAGACCTGTCACAATAAATCACATTTCTGATTGATAAATAGTCCCAGAAAAAAACAAGATAAACAAAATTATTATTATAATTTTAGTTAATTGACTTTTTAAGAGCATTTAATGCTGCTGATATAATAATAGTATAGTAGCATAATACTGCATTTATACTACATTCATTTACTTTGGCTTTTAAATGAATAAAATGTATAAAAATACAATGAAATCAGGCTTATTTTTGTTAAAGGGCTCTTTTAAAACTAAAAAAAATAAACATAAAATAAACTGGCAATACTGAGGACAAAAAAGGCTAGAAATTAAATTTTCGTCCATAATATTCAGTATTATATGATTATATAATAAGTCAATAATGTATTTATTGTGACAGGACTGAATATTTTAATATTAATTGAGCCAAACACAATATTTATGCAGAAATATATTAATTTTAACTACTTTTGGATTGTCAATTTGATATTTGGGAACTTTGCTGCAGTTTTTCATACAATGGAAAAATAACAGAAGGGATTAATTATCAGTGTAGTGAATCTATAGTGAGTGTATAGTGAGTGTATAGTGAATATATAGTGAACGGGAACAGATGGTACGGTATATAAAATATTGCCAAACACACAAAAACACAGAGCACAGAGTAATAAAGTCATAATCAGAGTAAAGGTTGAAAGGAAATCCTATATATATATACATATATACGCTAAATGGTCTCGTTATACGTCTATAAACTCGCTGTAAGCTCTAAAAAACTGTGTTCAGTCCCATAATTTCATTATTTTAGTAATTAATACAAAAAACAGTAGAACTCGCTGTAATCAGAACGCTCGTAAAGCTACAGGGTGATTAAAATATGTACAAGATTACAAAAAATAAAACGTGATCTTTATATTTATATATAATCTATACGCATACATACGTGAGTCTGTACTCGGTACAGTTTAAAAGTCCATCAGATCTGTGGAAACTTAATCAATTTCATTAATCGCTAATCAATAAACTTCTTAATAAAAACTAGAAGTGAACAGTGGAGATTTTCTATTTCTATTATTTCTATCGGCCCTTTTTTAAAAACAGGCACAACTGTGGAATTTACTGGAAGAACTGCCGAACTTCACTGATCAATACGATCTATTGATTATTAACTTTCGAGTGACACATATTATTACACATGAATTAATTACTGAACTAATATTATAATTATAAACCAATAATGAAATATGCTAAGTTGCTAAATGCTAACAATAAATGAACCAAAAAAATTAGCACTAGCACTAGTGTTAGCATTAGCATTAGCAATACGCAAACTGCATGATGCTGATTGGTGGATGCCGAGTTGCACTTATTGTTAGAGACACATTATGTAACATGATCAGTCAACTTTAACAACAACAATAATCTCTGATAATGTAAAAGATCAAAAACAAAAAAGAGATAAAAGGAAAATATTCTACAAATTAACATCTATAACAGTAATTAGTAAAGTCTTCAGCTATTGGCCGATATATAAAAATATGCGCATTCCATCGTGAAGCTCGGATTGGACTGAAAGAAGAAGAAGAAGAAGAAGAAGAAAAAGCTGAAGAAGTGGAAGAAGAAGAAAAAACAGAAGAAGAAGAAGAAATAGAAGGAGAAGGAACAAGAAGGAGAAGAAGAAGAAAGAGAAGAGAAGAAGAAAAAGAAGAAAGAATAATAATAAGAAGAAGAAATAGAAGGAGAAGGAACAAGAAGGAGAAGAAAAAAGAGAAGAGAAGAAGAAAAAGAAGAAAGAGAATAAGAATAAGAATAAGAAAAAGAAGCAGAAGAAGAAGAAGAAGAAGCAGAAGAAGAAGAGGAAGAAGAAGAAAAGGCATAATCCAGTGGTATGAGGTAAGAGAGGGACGTTACATCATCAAACAGAACCTTTCAGAACCAAAATATAATAAAAGCTTTATGATCTGCAGAACGTGGAGCGAAGCCAGGAGAATATGAAACACAGAGAGCATGAGGAAACACACACACACACACACACACACACACACACACAGTTTGGCTGAAGCCCCATTTACGCTAATTTATGGAAGATGGACCCGAGCGAGGCGCTGCTGATAATTATTATAATTTAATATTCAGATTTTTTGGCGCTGAGAAACAAACAGTGCTGAAATTCATCCACCAGCTACAACATCAACCATTAATAAAAATATGTAGTGGCCACATTTTAATAAAGGATGATTTCATGGTCATGACTTAATTAATTAACTTTTTAATCTCATTCTTACTAAACTGAAACTAAGTTAAGTCATGGCCATGTTTACCTCAGTTTACCTTTAGTTGTGGCCACAAATTTTTTTTTTTTACATCACCACAACTTACTACCATTTGTAAGTGCGTGTACAGACAAAAAAAAAACGTGAGTATGCGGGCGTGGAAGATATTATATGTTATATGTTATATCTGGTTCCAATCACCAGCACTATGAAAAAATCTCAATTTTGCAAATTTGTCCAAAAAAAAAAGTATTTTACACCAAAACCACTTTGCACGATTGTTCACATTTGAGTCTATTAATTATGTAAGAAAAGTTGGTAAACTTCCCCTTTAATTATATATATCCAGCTTCTGAACTTCTAAATCCCTGAGGTTCTTCTGAAACAGCCACTGGGGATCTCTCACACACACACACACACACGCACACACACACATATATAAACCAGACACAAATGGCACTGTGATTATGGCTACATCTATGTGTATCTGCAGTATAAAGAGATAATAGAGGCTCTGTTCAGAGTTTCCCCTCACTCAGAACTGATAACAGTATAACGCAGAGAGAGAGAGAGAGAGAGAGAGAGAATGAAGGGATGGAGAAAGAAAAAAAGAAAGAAAGAGGAAAAGAGAGAGAATTGCATTGAGGATCTTTATCTTTGAGGTTCGAACTCTGAATCTCAGCTGAACTACAGCCGGTCTGTTAGCAGGTAGATTTCTGAGGTAAGTGTGTTCTGAACGTTTTTCTAGATGAAAAGGTCGACAGCTTTTTTTTTCACGGCAACAAATAAAACATAACGTCAGTCGTTAGCATCACTATTCCCTCCTCTCCTCCCGGTTTAGAGCCGTGTCTCCAGAGGTATACTGTTCCCCCGCTTCAGGAACGTGGAGGAACCTGACGAGGGGCTACTGAGGCAGGTCGGTTCTGGTGGTGAAGTGGCTCGTGATGGTGAGTTGCTTGTGGTGGTCTCTACGCAGCACAGCGATGCTAATTAACAGTGCATAGCTCTAGGGCTGGCTTTAACAACACTGGAGAAACTTTCAGGCAAATTTAATCCAATAAAACATGTTAAAAAACAAAAGAAATATATAAAATGTGTAAAACTCCCTCTGAAAATCACTCGAAACTTGCAAAGAGTGACAGAATACAATCAAACATCATTTAAAACAATTCTGGGCATGAAGCTAATAAAGCAGATAAAGCTAAAACAATATTCAGTTGTTTTTCTGACCGATAATAATTTTAATAACCATTAAAAAATTAACAGATGATGCCAGAAGGAAGTCAGCTAATGCTAACAGTTGGTATCAACCAGCTAACACCAGTTTGTAACATTAAATAGGCAGCTAATGCTAGCAGTGGGTAACAGTAGGTGTAGGCTAATGCTAACAGATGGTCAAAATTGGTAGCCATCTAATGCTAACAGTTGATAACAGTAGGTATACACGTATGCTAATATTTGTAACATGTAGTAGCCAGCTAATGCTAACAGTAGACATCTAATGATTCAGTTTTTAGCCAGCTAATGTTTGTAGTTTTGGTAGCCAGCTATCACCGGTAGACACTAGATAGTCTGCCAATGCTACCAGTTGTTAACATGTGGTAGCCAGCAAATGCAAACAGTTGGTAACGGGAGGTTAGGTAGCAAGCTAATGCTAGCAGTTGGCGAGAGGTGACAGGTGGTAGTCAGCTAATGTTTGTAGGTTTTGAAGGTAGCCAGCTAACACCAACTGGTAACATAGGGCAGTCAGCTAATGCTAACAGTTGATAACAGAAGATAGAATGCTAATGCTAATGTTTGTAACATGTGGTAGCCAGCTAATGCTAACAGTTGACATCTATTGATTCAGTTGTTAGCCAGCTAATGTTGGTAGACAGCTAACACCAATTGGTAACAGTAGATAATAGGCAGCTACTGCTTGGTACCTGGTGGTAACAGTTGGCAACAGCAATTTGAGTAAAAAGACCTAGCAAAATACCCTTAATTTAGGAGAAAACACCACATTAAAAGTAGGTTTGCCAATATTTCTGTGTGTATAAAGATTTTTAGCGTTAAAATTCAGGTGGTTGGTGTGGTGCAGTGGATAACACCACTGCCTGCAAGTGAGCTACCATATGGGAGACTGGGGTTCAAGTCCAGGTCTGAGTGACTGAATGCTGCTCTACACCAATAAGAGTCCTTGGGCAAGACTCCTAACTCTACATTTGCTCTATTCCTGTAACAGAAATAATCTTGTAATAATTATTGTCGCTCTGGATAAAAACGTCAGCTAAATGTCGTAAATGTAAATATATATATATATATATATAAAAGATTAAAGCAGCCTGAAAGTCTCCGCAGGTAAAGCCAGCGTAACGTACAGGTGTTCATGAGATGAATAAATTAACCACCACTGCTTTTACTGGCCAATGAGAATACACCATATGTAGTGAACATAGTGGAGAGGGAAAGGACCAATGGAAAAGCAGCTTAATATAGCAAAGAGCCAATGAGAGAGGTCTGATTAATGTGATTCCTGACTAAAATATAAGGAATATATTTCACATAAAGTGTGTGTAACTAAAAACAGAACAGAATATTAAAATAATAAAATAATAAAGGAAATATAAAGAAAGCAGAAATACTGACCCACAGACCGTCCACTGACTGCTAAAACAGCTCAATGCCACGAGCAAGTCGTGTCCCGCTCTCACGTCCTGAGTCATGAATGAATCACTGCTCATCTCCATTCATGCACAAACCCTCCGCCTCTCACACTGACGGTCTCCGCAAGACTCCACACGACTCACTGATTATACCTCATATTACACAGCATATAAAACAAATATAAATCAGGACACCCCATCAAAAAACGCCTGTGTTACTTTAGAAACATGTTAAAAATTTGGACGTCATTTACGAATTGCTATTAACCCTGTTTATAATTGTAGAGCCTTGTTTATACAACTCTGTAAAAAAATAAGAGAGCACTTAAAAATTATGAGTTTCCTTGATTTAAACAAATTGAAAACCTCTGGAATATAATCAAGAGGAAGATGGATGATCACAAACCATCAAACCACCAAACTGAACTGCTTGAATTTTTGCACCAGGAGTAAAGCAGCATAAAGTTATCCAAAAGCAGTGTGTAAGACTGGTGGAGGAGAACATGATGCCAAGATACATGAAATGCAAAAAACTGAAACCAAATATTGATTTCTGAAAAAATTATGAATATTACCTTGTTTTCTTTGCATTACTTGAGGTCTGAAAGCTCTGCATCCTTTTTGTTTTTCTGTAAATAAATGCTCTAAATGAGAATATTTTTATTTGTAATTTGGGAGAAATGTTGTCTGTAGTTTATAGAATAAAACAACAATGTTTATTTTACTCAAACATAAACCTATAAATAGCAAAATCAGAGAAACTGATTCAGAAACTGAAGAAGTGCTCTCTTATTTATTTCCAGGGCTGTATACACTGTATATATATATATCCAAATTCATGGATTAACCCTAAAATTAACCCTTGCTCCAATGAAAATATACAAGCTAAGCTGCTTTACAAACCTACAAACAAATAATAAACAAATAAACAAACAAAAAACTGATTAAATCTGATACAATAAAAAAAAAATCAAATCAAATCATAAATATCACACTTTATTTTTCACATTACTGCAGCGACTGTACTGTGGTCCTATGAAGGTTATGACTGGCGCGGTCTGTCCTAGTGTATATAATAACAGGTTATGAGAGTTATGAAGTGTGATTGTTCCCATACAGAATGAGTTAAGGCTACATTATTTAGCTGACTGGTTCTGAGCTGCAGCCCAGAGACTGGCTCTGAAACCGGCCGGTAGAACAGAGCTTCAGTACTGCATAGTAAAACTCTTGGCTGAGGTTCACAGAGATCTGCGTCTGAGTTTAACCCCTTAAACTGCTAAGCTGACAGCTACTGTGCACTACCTCGTCCACGTGAATTCAGATTTCTGTGAAAATTTTAATTTCTCGGTTCTTGGAAATATACGGAAAATAAATTAAAAGTGCTGACAGTCAGTAGGAGGCGATAAAACGTAAAAATAAAAAAACAATAATAATAAAAAGAAAAAAAGCGTAAAATTAAATGTTAAGTGCTTTAATAAAAACATTGTCTATGTGCCTGTGTGCAAAATAAAATCGTAGGCCAGCACGTCATGCGTGTTTCTATTCTAAAAACTTCTAATAAACCTAATTTTTAAAATTTTAAGTCTTTTTACTATTAGCCACATCAATTTAACAGAGCTGAGCTAAGTTCACTATTAAATTTATAACATAAAAGGTGCTTAAAATAATTAAAAGTGCTAAAACAAAACGGGGCATTGTGGTCAGAGTAACAATGAACAATAATGACTGTATCAAAGCTAAATTTAAAATGAAGAAAAAACAGGTTTTCATCCCATTTTTCAATTATTGAGTTTTTCATTTCAGCCTTTCACAAACAGAATTTCAAGAAAAACGAAACGTTGAATCTTCTCTCGATTTTCAGAGCGCAACAGAGTAAGAGACAGGGGGAGGAATATAAATAAAAGCTCACCAGAGAAGCATTTTATTTATATTTTTTTCATTAGTGTAGTTTTTCATTACAGTTCAAACAACCTCATGGGCCAGATGTTTCATGCTTGTGGGCCAAATCTATTTCCGACCCCTGAGTTAAATCATTAAAGATTCTTTAAATAGTTACAAATTTTTGACAGCAGGGTTTTGAGTCATTTTTAAAAGCTTTTTTTCATGCCAATTTTTGTGTTTTAACGTTTGTAAAGAATGTTAAACTGGTAAAGAACATTTACAACAAGTGACAGACTTCTTAAAACTCTTTTAAGGTAAAGTTATTTATATTTATTTATATTTCTCAGAAGAAAAGATGAAGAGAATCTATGTTTTTGGAGAATCTGTGCGAGTGGACGAGGTGTGAGGGTGTAGCTCTGAGAGCAGCAGTTTAAGGGGTTAAACAGTTCTCTGTTTTTACTGTAGTGTTTGAGTATGGCGTGTTCAACCAGCATGTTTATGAGGATTTAGGTAATCCCTACAGCACGTTAGCGTTAATTATCCACGTTAACGTCCAGAGAAAAAGATCACGACTGTGAGGATAAAACCCAAAAATTAAGCACAGAAATGAAGTTTTTAACAGAGAGTAATAAAAGGAGGGATAAAGTGTCTTCAGGGGGAGTTTTTCCGTTAATCTCCTCTCCATACCGGGGAGACGATTGGCTCTGGCGGGAAAATTCCCAGAGGCTTTTAATTTTCCTGCGATTTGATTGGACGCCACTGGAAGCGTTTGGGACTGACTGATGCTCTCGCGGCGCGCGAGTGTTTCTTTTGGGCCTCAAACCTTTTCAGCGTGTGGGCGTATATCACTCAGCTCCTTCCGGAGACCCCGCCGAGGAGGAGGAGGAGGGGGGGGAGGGGGGGGGGGGAAACCGGGGGGACGGGAGCTCGGGGAAGTTCAGATAGAGGTGCAGAACTCTCCTCCTAAAACAAAGAGAAAGAAGAGAAAAAGAGAAAGGGTTTAAATAGCGTAACAGTAACTTTTATTTTGAAACTGACTGTTTTTAGTGACTTGTATTTTGACCGAATTTATTGTGACTGCCTGTTTTTGTAGCATATATTTTGACAGTTTTGACGTTTTTAGAACATTATATTTTTACACAGTCTGATTTTTCAGTGACTTTAATTTTGACAGTCTGTTTTTAGTGACATTTTTACAGTATGTTTTAGTGACTATTATTTATTTAGTGATTTATATTTTGACATAATTTGTTTTTTAGTGACTTATATTTTGATGCAGTCTGTTTTTCAATTACTTTAATTTTGACAGCCTGCTTTTTTATTGACTTTTATTTTGACACAGGCTATTTTTAGTGACTTTTACTTTGACAGAGTCTGTTCTTGGATTTGATGGTAATCTACTGCTAGTACTGCTAATCAACCATACTGCTATTCTATTGGTTACATTAACATAAGTAACCTCAGTTCTCACTGATGCTGATAGATACAGGATGCATCAGGAGGTTCTACAGGGTTCTCTTGGGTTCTGGAGGTTGTTATTTGGATTTGTAGTACAGAACAGTGCTGACCTGTGGCTGGATGCAGGTCTGAGGTTCAGATGTGTGTCTCCATGTCGGTGTATCCGGGCAGCATGTCTCCGTTGGAGCAGTTTTTCAGCATGCGGTCGGTGCTGGGGTCCGAGGTCTCGGCCTGCCGTCTCTTGAGACGCTTATGAACCAGCGGGACGAAGAACAGCACGATCCCCCCCACGATCGGGGGAACACCGGCCAGATAAAACGCCACGTGATAATTCCCAAAATAATCATGAAGAAGACCTGAAGAAAAAAGAGAGAAATGTAGATTATTATCTTATTAAACAGACAAAAACTTTCATTAGTCACCTGCACCCACTATCAATCAGCCCTCACTACAACTCCCATAATTCACCTGCATCCAATATCAATCAGCCCTCACAACAACTCCCATAATTCACCTGCACCCACTATCAATCTTTCCTCACTACAACTCCCATAATTCACCTGCACCCACTATCAATCAGCCCTCACTACAACTCCCATAATTCACCTGCACCCACTATTATCAGCCCTCACTACAACTCCCATAATTCACCTGCACCCACTATCAATTAGCCCTCACTACAACTCCCATAATTCACCTGCACTCACTATCAATCAGCCCTCACTACAACTCCCATAATTCACCTGCACCCACTATTATCAGCCCTCACTACAACTCCCATAATTCACCTGCACCTACTATCAATCAGCCCTCACTACAACTCCCATAATTCACCTGCACCCACTATTATCAGCCCTCACTACAACTCCCATAATTCACCTGCACCTACTATCAATCAGCCCTCACTACAACTCCCATAATTCACCTGCACCCACTAACTATCAATCAGCCCTCACTACAACTCCCATAATTCACCTGGCTTTACCATGAGCACACTAACTAGTGTATGAGAGGTCAGAGTAAATAAACAGTATAGCGATTTTATTTACTTTTATTATGTAGATGAGGATTATGTTCTGCTGCTGTTACTGAATTATATAACCTGAAATAACCTGAAAACATTCAAAAACTTCTATTATGAATTTTCACATTAATTATATAAAAAAAAACATTAGTTATGTAACTATGTTTTTATATTTGAGCAAAACAGCAAACCAGCAGGAATCATAACCCGCCTGCAAAGGGTTAACATACATAACTGCTGAGGTCTTGAGTTACAACACACACACACGCACACACACACACACACACACACCGGCCCATTAAAAGTTAAAGGCGGTGCTGTGTTCTGTGTCCAGCAGGGGGTGGAGACATTAAGGTGAACAAATGTGCCGAGGTACTGGCGGGGATTTCAGAAGGGTTGCCAAGTATCTGGAACAAAAATCAAACCTGAGCCAAGCTAAACCAAAAACAAGCACTTCCAGGGAACGCTGCTCTTTGAGCAATTCCCTGAAGGGTTCTCAGCGTTCCATAGATTATCCTAATGTCCTGGAACTGGAGCCGCAGCTGAATACTCTGAATACAGTCCTGAAGTTCTAAAAGTGGGGTCTAGCTTCCAAATCTGTTAAATACTGTCTGTATGTGCAATATGCTAAAATCAAAACATCTTATTTATCTAAGGGGTACCTTACATCATTACAATCTTATTATACAATATAATCATTAAATAAGCAGTCAAAATAAAAAATCTTTAATACTTTTCTGAACATTATAAAAATTATTAAAAAACGTAATAATCTGACCCATAACGATCCATAAATAGATGCATAAATAAAAAACTTTTCCTAATTTTTCAAATCTTGTCTCTACTGTGTGTGTTAAACATTCAGAAAACAGCTCCAGATTTGGCAACCCGTGGGTCAGTGAGGGCAGGGAAGGCTGGGATGATTGACTCAACAGAGCGAGGCCTTGGAATTTACCCTCAAATATAAATCTATAGCTGCCCTGCGAACGAGACTGGCTGTGTATAAGTATGACGTGCGTTTTGTGTCGCAGTATTTAATAGTTTTAATTCCATAGAGTTTAACGTAACATGAAAGCTTATCACATTAATAAAATGCTAAATATTTAGTGCTGCATATAAAATAAAAATATAAACAATTCTACATAAAATAAATAAATTCACAATTCACAGTAAATAGCAAAACAATCATGATATGGATTTTAAAACGTTGTGATGAAACCGGCACTCATCAGGACCATTCGAGGATACTCTCCAAAAAAACTGTCTAGAACTGGTTATACTGTACAAATGGCTTTATATACAGTAAACTCATCCACTGTGTGTGTTATAGAGTGTGTTCGTGTTTTCTGAGGTTCTGTCGGAGTTCACTGCAGCCAGTTGGCAGCCTGAATCGAATTCCTGTTTAACATATTTATTCTAAGTTTGATTTGTGTTTAATTAATCTGAAGCATGCTTTCATGCTCGCAGCGTAAGTGGGAGAAGATATACGCTCAGTTCTTAAAAGTTCAAACCCAAGAACCATATATTACAGTCTGCGGAGGAAGGAAAACTGCACACACACTCGAAAGCAAGATCTGAGAGCTGAAACACATTTATAAAGATGGAAAAGTAATGAAATGTTTATTTCAAAAGCAATCTCTCTCCGCTCCCGCCCTCCAAACCCTGAAATAAAGGCCCAGCATATTTGTTTTCATATTGACTTTATATTATTTTTATTCGTTTTGGGAACATTCTCTCCAGGCACAGAGCAGAAGGTACTTTTATGAAAAGTCGTGCAAATATTTATGAAAAGTCCAAATATTGGGAATTTGATAGTCTTTATGATACAAATCTACCAAATCATTAATCAGAATAGAGTAAAAATGCTGTAAGATGCTGTGCATGCAATGCAGAGATTACACTGTTCCCAGATAGCTTTATACTTGGCAACCGGGTGGTGGCAAAAGCAGCTTGGGCCGACTGTCATTATTATACTCAGCAGCTGATGCTAGAGCCGATTACTATATTACACTCAGCAACCTGATTGTTGGCAAAAGACTCTCAGGCTGATTGTCGCATTATACTCAGCATTCCAGCTTAAGCCAATTTCTTAATTATACTCAACAACTGAGGCTCAAGACGATTCCTATATTATACTCAGCAACCGGGGTGATGGCAAAAAGCAGCTTAGGTTAAGCGTCAAATTATACTTAGCATCTGAAGCTTGAGCCGATTTCTATATTATACTCAGAAACCGGGGTGTTGGCAAAAGTAGCTAAGGCCGATTATTGTTTTATACTCAGCAGCTGATGCTTGAGTCAATTCCTATAATATACTCGGCAACCGGGGCGTGAAGAGCTCTTGATCGCTACGGATCTGGGTTTGACTATTACCAATAAGTATACAGGGGGTGGTCCATTCTTCACTTTGTAGCCCATCATGTTATCATGATGGTCACACTCATCCTGCTGGTCAACCAATTAATTTAGATTAAAAAGCTCTGGATTAGAAACTCTTGGTTGGGAAATTCTTCTTTTTTCATGCATTTTCTGGTATTTTATTCAAGATATGAGGTGTAAATGTGGTTTATTTCCAAGCCACCTTTCTATAACCCCATCAACATCTCACCATCCCAGCTAACACGTCCACTAAAGCATAATGGTCTTCAGTGATTGAGTTAAGTGGGATCTTTCTGAGGAACCTGAACAATAGAGCCCTTAATAATGACCCAGATTAACGCCCAACTCAGGGTTAACCCTAGTTCTGCCAATGGATGAGGTCTTAGACGTGCATCAGCCACTCTTACACTCTTACAATGCTGCTATCTAAGAAATGTTTTCATCACCAATGTGAAATGTGAGGCAGTTTGAGGATGTGTTGTTTAGTTGCACTCGTTCTGCTGACTCACATTCTCTGAAGGACAAGCTTTTGTCTTCTATGCAAAACGATGTCCCTGTTCTCAGTAAATCAGAACATTCCTCTATACAAAAGCCTTCTGTAGACTCTGGATTCCTTTTCCTAAACTCTGAAATACAGCAGCCTAGAACTTCTTCCTGCAGGATTTACCTTCAACTTCCAACTGTACTTCCATCAAATCCTGCTACAGTACCCAGTAACTTTCCCAGCAAAAGCGGTTTTACATTACATTACATTTAGCAGACGATTTTACAGTGTTACTGTTGTGTTTGGTGGCTTTTATTCTCTTCTCCTTGTTACTCATAGGTTCAGTTACAGCGCTAGTTGTTGGTTTGGCTGGGTTCTTTCACTGCTCCTCGTTACTCATCAGCTTGGCGACGGTCTTCCAACATTCCTTCCTGTTGCCCAACTCTCTAGTCTTCTACTGCTCTTCATAAAGGAGTGATACTACCTTTTTCATCAAAGCTGCTCTAAAGGATGAGTTTATTGGTTTAACGGAAAAACCTTGAAACAATTGAAATGAGGCTCTAGTTTAGACTAGGATATTAGATGATATAAGATTGCAGTGTGTAAGACTGGTGGAGGAGAACATGATGCCAAGATGCATGAAAAAAACTGTGATTAAAAAACAACCAGGGTTATTCCACCAAATATTGATTATTTCTGAACTCTTAAATCTTTATGAATATGAACTTGTTTTCTTTGCATTATTTGAGGTCTGAAAGCTCTGCATCTTTTTTGTTATTTAAGCCATTTCTCATTTTCTGTAAATAAATGCTCTAAATGAGAATATTTTTATTTGTAATTTGGGAGAAATGTTGTCTGTAGTTTATAGAATAAAACAACAATGTTCATTTTACTCAAACATAAACCTATAAATAACAAAATCAGAGAAACTGATTCAGAAACTGAAGTGATCTCTTCATTTTATACAGAGCTGTATATACACCTTTAGTTAAATAACAGTAGGGAAAGTACTAATAGAATTTTAACAAGAACAATTTGATATTAAAATGATGATATTAGTTGTTCTGAATGTTTGTTTCAATGTATTTATGATGCATTTTTCAGTACTAACCTAAATTTACCAACTTTTTTACTTACCAAATAATTTAATAATAGACTAAAACCCATGATCTCTTAAAGAAAAACCTTTTGCTGGCAATATTCTAAACAAGATCTATATTAGGCGAATTTTATCATCAATTTTTCCCATTTCTAGCTCTATAAACGTTTAGTTTTTAGCATATTCAGTGAGTGAATGGGCCCTAATGTAACTCCAGCATCAGTGTTGGGTAAGGTGAGGTGCTCACCTGCGATAGGAGGTCCTGCAGTCATGGGGACAGCCATGAGACCCAGCAGGTAGCCAATCGCCTGAGACGCCTGCATGGGTCCTACCAACTCGAAGGCGATGGGGGCCATGATGGTGATGAAGCATCCATCACACAGTCCCATAAACACACACACCACCACCAGCCCCTCAAACACCCGACACAGCGGGATCATCATCGACATCAGGCCCAGCACCATGAAGGAGGCCACCTGTAATACAGACGCAGGACAGAACAAGACTTATCAGGATAAGACACAGCGCTGCACAGTAGAACAGTGCACCACCACTCTATATACCTTACTGTAACTCCTTAAAGATCTTTTGCAAAACAAATGAGAAATGATTTGCTTTTCCTGACTTTTTTTTCTAAGAGCAACTCTCTCTTTCTGACTTTCTTGCAAAAGTTTTTATGTAGAAATTACCATATTTTCCACACTATAAGGCAAACCGGGTTATAAGGTCTTCTTCTATTTCAGCAAAGTTAAGCTAAATAAACAAAACAATAATTCATTTCAAATAATAATAATAATAAAAAATCATTTTTATCTTTTTATTTACAGTAAGCTTAGATTTCCAGATTTACACTAAGGCTGGGTGCAGCAGCATTAGCATTTTTATTAGCTTATTTCTTTTTAATAATTAAAGTGGAAGGAAAAACAGCCTTGGGTTATATACACCTCTAGTAAATATCAGTAAAGAAAGTACTACCTAGAATTTTAGAAAGAATGATTTGCTAGTAAAATTATGTTATAAATTATGTTCTGAATGTAGTTTTTAATTCCTTCTTGATACACTTTTTGCTACTAGACATTATTATTCTGCAACTAGTAGATAATATAATTCTATAAAAGGGTGGTCTGGTAGGTTCAGGTACCTTTCTCTGGCTTTAACATCTTTTTAATCTTTTTTTGCTGGTTCACTGAACAAGTGTGGTGCTGCTAATGATGCTGATACAAGAACTACTGCAAAAATAGTGATATGAGTAAAACATACGATGAGTAAATTCAGCCTTAATCTGCTTATTTACACACAATTAAAGCAAAGAAACACAGAATTAAGACTGAAGAGAGCTGGAGAGATAAAAGAGACATGTCTACATTTTAATGTAACACGTCTCAGAATAAACAGCAGTGTTTTTGTACCTGCAGGTAAATTTTCTCCACTCCTGGAATGAGATCTCCCACTTTCCCGAAGAGCAAACGCCCGACTCCTGAAGACGCTCCCAAACACACCAACAGCACCCACTCCCTCTGCGTCTCCGCAAACTGCTCCTTCACAAACTTCATCTGGAACACACACACACACACACACACACACAGAGCATTATACTGTTATACTGTAATTAATAAAATATCACATTACATAATCAGGGAGGATTTCACTGTAACTTCTCTTAAGACATAAACATAAACATAAGCATTAATTAAAGTGGGTGGCTTAGTGGATAACACATCCGCCTCTCAGCACTGGGGTCTTTAGTTCAAGTCCTTATCTGGGTGAAGTCTTGGCATCATGTTCTCAAATAAATAAACATGTTGTCATTAAAGAGTTTCAAGTTTTAAGAGTTCAGAAATAATCAATATTTGGTGGAATAACCCTGGTTGGTCATGTTCTCCTCCACCAGTCTTACACACTGCTTTTGGATAACTTTATGCTGCTTTACTCCTGGTGTAAAAATTCAAGCAGTTCAGTTTGGTGGTTTGATGGTTTGTGATCATCCATCTTCCTCTTGATTATATTCCAGAGGTATTTGTGTTTAGTTCTGGCAACCCAAACTCTAAATTATTTAGAAAATTCAGCTGAATTTTGGGTGGACTTGTCCTTTATCCTGACCTGGGATCAGGCTGTAATAAATGCGGTACAGTGTGGCACTGCCGGGGCGGCGCGAGAGGGGCTATAAGTCAAACCAATTCCGCTTTTCCTCGGCTTTGTTTCTCGGAAATGACTGGAGGGGGAGTGAGGGGGGGTGGGGTGAGCTCGGGGGGTGGGGGGGGGTGTGAGAGAGTAAACACTCTTCAGAAGAGTGTCCTGAGCTGGCGGGTCGGCACCGCGGGTACAGCCGCTGCCCTCTCTCTCTCTCTCTGAAACTGTGCCAGGGCATGTCAGCAGCCATAACGGTGCTCTCGCATCTCTCACAACTCTCACAATCCTTACAACACTCACAACTCTCGCGCCTGGGCAGGGAATGAGGAGCTAGAGAGTGCTGAAAGACACTGAACACACACTTACACACACACTCACACATGCTCTCACACACACACTCACACACGCTCTCGCGCACAACAAAGGCCGGGGGTAAAATTTACATTCGATCCCAAGCCTTCAAACACAGGACTGCAGGTGGGAGCGAGAGAGTTCCTCATCTTTACGACTTCATACCGACGGCCCAGAGGAACACACCCCCACACACACATCCGCAACACACACCCCCTCTCAACACACACACACACACTCTCCCCCCAAACACATCCGGAATATACCCACAGTACACATTCCCAAAACACATACTTCCAATACATACACACACACACACACACACACACACATCCGGAACACATACACACCCTCCTCAACTCACATCCGCAAACACCCTCACACACACACATACATATATGTACAGTATAATTCTACAGAGATGTTTGCACACATAAAAGCCAAAAATATACCCATATAAAGACCCTGCAGGTATATAAAACATATAAAAACCTCTACAGGTAAGCACAAAAACGTATAAAGAGCCCTATAAAATCCTCTACAGGTATATAAAGATGTATAAACACCCTTTCATGTACGTACAGATGTATAAAAATCCCATTAAAGACCTCTACAGGTATATACAGACATATAAATGTAGCTATAGGTACACAAAGACATACAGACACCCCTTCATGTACATAAAAACATATAAAGATTTATATAAAGACCTCTACAAGTATATAAAGATGTAAAAACACACCTTTACATACATAAAGATGTATAAAATTCCTATAAAGACCTCTACAGGTATATAAAGATGCATATAAACCCCTTCACGTACATAAAGACGTATAAAGATCCCTATAGAGACCTTTTCAGGTATATAAAGACCTGTAAACAAGCCTTTACAAACATAAAAACATATAAATATATATAACCATCTCTACAGGTATTTTAACACGTATAAACACCCTTTCACATTCATAAAGACATACAAAGATCCCTATATAGACATCTACAGGTATATAAAACATATAAACACCCCAATCATGTACATAAAGACATATTAAGATCCATATATAGTTCTCCACAGGTATATGAAGATATGTAACAGCTGCTCCTGGTATATAAACATGTATAAACATCCCTTCACATACATAAAGACATATGTAGATTTAAATAAAGACCTCCAAAGGCATATAAAGACGTACAAACACACCTACACATACATAAAGACATATAAAGACCCATATAAAAGACCTCCACATGTATGTAAAGACATATAATGATCTCTATATATAAAGACAAATTAAGACCCACTGGTCATAAAAAGGGATCATATAGGTGCCATATATATATATATATATATATATATATATATATATACATGGTGTGAGTGTAGAGTTACAGTTATGTAGGTCATGTGGGGCAGCACCCTTTATTAGCACCACCACCCCCCCCAAACTCACCCCATACATCAATAGAAACAGATACAGTTGTGTTGCTGGGGTCTTCACACCCCGTCACTGCAGGCTTCACCCAAAAATATCCAGCCACGAGCAACTCACAAACTCAGAGAGACTACGGAACATTAAATATATATATATATGTGCAGTATATATTTACACTATATTGACGACATTTTACGACTGGACAGTGCAGTGTTTCCACTAAAAATCTTACAGCACTTCATCTACATGCTTCCCTCTGCTGAAAACAACTTTTATGGAGATGCGGATTTCATTTTCCAGCAGGATTTAGCACACTGCCCACACTGCTAAATGTCTTGATTGTTCTTATATAATATTCTAATTTTCTGAGACACTGATTTTGGAGTTTTCATTGGCTGTAAGACATAATCATCAACAATAAAATAAATAAACGCTTAAAATAGATCACTCTGTGTTTAAAACTATCTATCTATATAATACTATAATCTATATAATATATGAGTTTCACATTTGCAACTGGATTAATTACTGAAATAAAGTCACTTTTCTTCTCTCCCTCTTTCTTTCTTTTTTCTCTGTAACTGTAAGCCATAAAAGTGCACCAACATATTGGGTGTTTTTGATTAATATGGCCGGTAAATGTAGGTACATTGTAAGTAGCTGTAATAAGCTGAGTGAATTCTCCATTATTCTGATAAAGAGTGAGGGGTTTAGGATGAGCTGCGTTCAGAAGCGCAGCAGCTGGGATCTATAAAACAAACACATCGACCATCTAAACCACTTTAATACAAGTCTGCTTACATTCCAGCGCCGTGTTTATGTGATAGAGGATAATGCAGATGTGTACGGAGTGTCTGACAGGGAGGGGTGGGTTTAAGTTTAATGTATTTGATGGATATGAGAGGATGAGACCAGCGTTTTAAACACATTCCAACAGCCTATAGATATACTGCAAATATAATATAGGGGTCAAAACAGGGTGAATCCAGGCTGATACTCACTGTGAACAAACTCTTCCAATACATATTAAAAAATATATATATATATAAATATACTTGTGTATTATCCACACACAAAAATAAGATACTGTATGATACACTAAATCACTTTATTTTATATTCTAGCATTATAATCACCTTCTCGTTTTTGCTTTTCTTAAAGCTGGTTTTAATATTGTGGCTGAAGCTTGTGTTACCATTATCCTAACATTGACATTAAACTTGGATTTTAGTATTAATCATTTGATTAATTGAACATTACACATACTGTACTTTAAAAGTACAGAGTATTCATGCAGTGAGGAAAATGAAATCCCATACAGAAGGAAAAGATGCATCAAGATGTGCATTAATCATTTTATAATCACATTACAGACCCTGAATCATAATTGCAAGCAAATCTAATTGCGATAGGGATGTCCACTAATCTCATTTAGTCATTTAGATGTTTAGATCATGTGTACACATACGTTTGGCCATACAGTGTACATACATCTTGTTTCTCACAGTGTATAAAATAAGCATACTAGTGCATCTCAAAAAATTTGAATATCATTGAAAAGTTACTTTATTTCAGTATTAATCAGTTAAAAATGTGAAACTCATATATTATATATATAATATAGATGTATTAAACACTATGATCTATTTTAAGTGTTTTTTTTTTCTTTTATTGTTGATTATTGATTATGGCTTACAGCCAATGAAAACCCAAAAATCAGAGTCTCAAAAAATGTGAAGATTATATTTTAAGACCAATTGGTACTTTTGGTATGCAAATCTCCATAAAGTTGTTATCAGCAGAGGGAGGCTTTTGGCTTCGGACTTGATTTAACGCAGTGGCATGGCTCTCCAATATATATATATACCCATAATCTAACTTTTCAATGAGACAATTTGGAGAGTTTTTCTCACCAGGTGAATATAGGGCACGAAGTACCCCAGCACCGCCGTGGCCACGCCGAACGCCCACACGCGGTACGTCACCACGCCGAACACGCGGACGTTAAAGTACTTCCTCATCTTAATCAGGCTCCGCCTCCACCGGTTCCCAGACGCAGAACCTGGAGCTCCAGGAAGCCCAGAGGCTCCTCCCTCAGGCCCCATGCCCGTCATCGGGCAGCCTCCGCTGGGCATCAGCGGGCGGAAGGTGAGGGCGAGCACCGACTGCACCAGCATGAACAGACTCAGGATCTGGAAGGTCCTGCAGAGACCCAGCGGACCCACAACCTTCTTCAGCAGAACCGGCAGCCCCATGGAGAAGATGCTGCTGGCGGCGGTCACCACACCGTTCGCCAGACCCAGCCGCTGCCGGAAGTAGTGCCCCAGAATCACCAGAGACGGCTGGAAGGCGAAGGAGGAGCCGCAGCCAAACATGATGCCGTAGGTGAAATATCTCAAACCCAGCGTCCTGCGGAGAGGAGAAAATAACACAGGAAAAATTCACTTAAACACACTTTACAATACGGAACACAAACCATAACTTATACTGTGGTGAGGGCTGATTGATAGTGGGTGCAGGTGAATTATGGGAGTTGGAGTGAGGGCTGATTGATAGTGGGTGCAGGTGAATTATGGGAGTTGTAGTGAGGGCTGATTGATAGTGGGTGCAGGTGAATTATGGGAGTTGTAGTGAGGGCTGATTGATAGTGGGTGCAGGTGAATTATGGGAGTTGGAGTGAGGGCTGACTGATAGTGGATGCAGGTGAACTATGGGAGTTGTAGTGTGTGTTTGTGTGTGTGTGTATAAACACATATATATATATATACAGTATGTGTGCATTTTGTCTCTTGGCAGTTTGCCATCAGCCCACTCCTGCTCGTTCAGTTGGATAATACAGTTAATGATTAAACACTGGGTAAATGGACAGTGTGTGTGTGTGTGTGTGTGTGTGTGTGTATAAGAAGCAAGACAGTAGGAAAGTGTGTCACACAGATTTTAATAGAGAAAATCAGTATCAGCCAGAACATTAGTACCACTTCCAGTTTAGTCAATAACATTGATGATCTGGTTCCAGTGGATCCTCCTGTAACAGTATATATATCTTATATTAAGGTTCAATATGATCATTTACGGGTATAAGATAAATATGATTTAACTCAGTTTTGTGTTTTGTAAGTTGACACTATTTTAGGCAGGTGGTTTTAATGTTATGGCTGAATGTAGGTGAGCTGGTGTCTGAAATCCAATTTAAAGTGTTTTATGGTTCTTTTGAAAAAGCCATTAGCGCCTCTTTTAATACGTGTGAGTGTGTGTGTAAATGTGTGTGTGTGAGTGTGTGTGTGAGAGAGAGATAGAGAGAACCACTTAACACTGTGAACCACAGCCTGGAGATGATAAGCTTTGAATAAATATTTAAATGAGATCTTTTTGATTTAAATATTTAAAGCGAGGGAGCGACAGGTTAGAGTGCATTATAGAGAGAGAGATAAAAAGAGAGAGAGAGAGAGAGAGAGAGTGAGAAAGAGAGAGGTATTCTAGCAGTGCTGTGAGACTCTGTGGAGGGGGAGGGGCTTACGTGGCAAATGCGCTGCTGAGGAGTCCGAGGAAGGCAACGAAGGCTCCGCCCACCGCCGTCTTCCTGCAGCCGAAGTGATCGGTGAACATGCTGACCACCGGAGAACAGAAGAATATCATCCCCATCGCCAACGCCCCCACCCATGCTGAGAGAGAGAGAGAGAGAGAGAGAGAGAGAGACAGAGAGAGAGAGAGAGAGAGAGACAGAGAGAGAGAGAGAGAGAGAGAGAGAGAGAAAGAGATATTAATCCATAAATATGACATAATCCAATCAATCAATAACTGCAAACTAGAAAGAAAGACACACACATTTAATGAACTCTACATTCACTCGCCTTAAGCTCCTCCCATTGCTGACCCAGCTGCTGGTTTGCTGTGGTATCCCAGGTGGATGCTAGGGTGTTGCTATAGGTGGATGCTAGATGGATCCTATTGTGTCGCATGGTGGATGGTGTGGTATTCCAGGTGGTTGCTAAGGTGTTGCTATAGGTGGATGCTTCTGTGTTGCATGATGGTTGGTATGGTACCCCAGCCGGTTGCTATGGTATTGCTAAGTGGATGCTTGATGGTGGTTGGTATGGTCTCCCAGGTGATTTATTGTATGATAACCACTGTGTCATGACACATATTTTATTACCAAGTTCTCGTGAGTACACAGCTCTGGTACTAACTAGCAGAAGTCCCACCCACTTCTCAATAAGCCCCACCTCCACACACCTGTTACCTAACCCATACCCAACTACATAATGAGCTCAGACCTGCTGGGACTGTATTCTAAATTCTTTAAAGGTTTAGGAGCATTAGAAGAGCTCACACAGTAACTGATTACTCAGTATTTAGTTTTTTTTTTTAAGTAATTAGTATTGGGTATTGAAGTATTAAGGGGAAACTGCAGGTGGAAGTGGTTTAAACAGGCGTTTATGCTGCTGGACGCGAATAAAGCCAGGGTCAGTCACACGCCTGAGCTCCAATCAGAGCTGACCTTTTCCCAGAGCTGACTCTGAGCAGCAGCATCACCATCAGCTTCACTACCAGACTGTGGGTGTTAAAGAGCTGTTATATAATATATAACACCAAAACAGGGTCAGAGATCTGTCCCTGACACACACACACACACACACTGTCTTTAAATACTTAAATGTTATGAAATTAAATTAAATATACAGTAGGGGTGGATGATATGGTCTTTTGATTTTTCTTGATTTTTCATAGCAACCACCTCGTCAACACACACACACTAATACTTCTGTACATAAACACACAGTTTGCACAGACGGAGTGAAAGTCCATGGAGTGCAGTGGTCAGACAGACGGCGTGTTTTGACGGTTCAAAGGTAGATTAACGTCTGCAGTGTTTGTTTGGCGTCTGAACGCTCTGGTTAAATATTGGAGTCTGAACTCATGCTAAGAAAGAGAGTGTGTGTGTGTTTTTAGAAGGACTGTAGCACCAAATCACTCAGAAACACCACAGCAACCGCCCAGGATACTAACAACTACTGCATGATATCCAGCACTGTAGCATCCGTCAAGCAACCACTTAGCAATACCACTGCAACCACCTGTGATACCATAGCAACCACTGGGATGGTCAAACTGTGATATCAATTGTCGATAGTGTGAGGAAGGATGCCGATAATTTTCAACCACTGTAAAAGACTGCAGTACCCATCTAGTAGCAATTATTTAGCAACACCACAGCAGCCACTTTAAACACCAGTGCTGACGTTTAATTTAACACCACATCAACCACATGGGATACTACACAAAAATCTATCATCAATATAACAGCCACCTATGATACTATAATATGATACTATACCGGGTGGTTTAGCAATCTGACTACCGTATCCCATCCAACACTACAGCATCCATCAAGCGATATCAAAGCAACCACTTGCGATACCATAGCAACCGCTCTGCAAATGGGACGATCTGGCTGTAACATGTATTGTTGATATAAGTGTAAGTAAGTCACCACAGCAACCCATAGGGATGCAAACCCTTTTCGAGCAGAGTGAAAGCAACTTTTTAGCAACACCACAGCAGCCACTTTGAAAAATACCAGCAAACGAAAGTGCATATATCCGGGGGGGGTTTTGTGTACATTTTCAGCTATGTGTGTGTGTGTGTGTATATGTGTGTGTCTGGTCAGTGTACCTTGGCCACAGCTCAATGCAGCCCCCCCCCCCGCCCCCCGCTGAGAGATCGGTACACAAACACGCTGTAACAAACGAGTGTTTACACATATTCGGGAAGAGTAGGAAGGCCGGGTTTAAATTAAGCCGACCCGGTTCTGTACATCCACAGCGTACGGACGCCCCCTCGCCCCGCTCCGATATCCCCATACCACCCCGGGACATGTGCCGGACGCTGTTTGTTTGTTGGCTTTGCAGGTTTAAGGCTCTTTGCTTGATGTTCTTATGGAACAGCTGGAGCTCCGAACAATGGAGGAACAGTTCCGTCAGGAATGGCCTGTTCTAAAAACTCAAACACTGAGAGAACAGGGGAAATGTGAGGCGACTGTGTGTGTGTGTGTGTGTGTGTGTGTGTGTGTGTGTGTGTGAAGGATTTCGCCCTCCTAAAACCCAGCAGGCATTAGACATTCCTCTCGTTATTAGGAGCGGATTATTTTACTTTTCAGCGTTCCGGTTAATCATCTCCGCCACCACACACAGCGCTCAACGCTCTCTCTCTCTCACTTTATCAAACGTATATCTCTCGTCCGAATAATGGGCAGATTGATTCGTCACCTCCTAGCAACCTCTTCGCAATGCCACAGCAACCACCTAGCGATGCCAGAGCAAACCCCTGAAATAGAATAGCACCTGTTGTGTGATCAAACAACTGGTATTGTTGATTGTTGTTAGTGTAAAGAAGAGTGTAAAGAAAATATGATCACCACCCCTCCTAGCAACCATCTGAAATACCCTGACAACCAGCTAGCAACATCACAATCACCACCTTCCAATACTATAGCAACCACCTTGCAACTAAACCCAACGACCACTTAGCAACTAATAATCACCAATATACAACCCCATAGGAACCACCTGAGATACCGCAGCAACCACCCAGCAACCTTATTTAATAAATCTAGTGACTACCTACGATATACATAGACACAGCTCTGGAAAAATAAAAATATTCTCATTTAGAGCATTTATTTACAGAAAATGAAAAATGGCTGAAATAACAAAAAAGATGTTCATCTTTTCATATTCATAAAGTTTTAAGAGTTCAGAAATCAATATTTGCTGGAATAACCCTGTTTTTTAATCACAGCATCTTGGCATCATGTTCTCCTCCACCAGTCTTACACACTGCTTTTGGATAACTTTATGCTGCTTTACTCCTGGTGCAAAAAATCAAGCAGTTCAGTTTGGTGGTTTGATGGTTTGTGATCATCCATCTTCCTCTTGATTATATTCCAGAGGTTTTTAATTTGGTAAAATCAAAGAAACTCATCATTTTAGGTGCTCTTGTATAATAAGTTGTAATTATTGTGTAATTAATTCGTAATTAATACAATTATTGTGACAGGTCTACACACATCAGATCAGCAAATGTGTGGTTGCATCTGGGGTCAGGGGTCAATTATAACAGTCCTGCAGGATAATGAATACAGAACCACAATCACTGACAGAACATCTCAGAACCTCTGAACCATTATATAAAGTCCAGACTCGCTCCGGTCCGGTCCGGGTCAGAGTCCGGTCCGGGTCCGGTACAGACCCTGTTGTGCTGAAGCACTGAAACATGGTTTAATCATCTTCACGGTTCAGCGGCTAAGCTAACGGAACGTAACTGAGGCAATGGAGAAAGAGAGAGAGAGAGAGAGAGAGAGAGAGAGAGAGGGGTTATATAAGAGTGGGCGAGAGAGTGGAGGGTGGGGCTTTGGGTTTAATATCACATTAATATCAGATTTTAGAAGAATGAGCCTAAAAGGCCTGAGAATGATTGACATTCCGTGTGAGAGTGTGTGTATGTGTGTGTGTGTGTGTGTGTGTGTGTGTGTGTCTGTGGGACATGTGTGGTCATGTGACTTACTTTCTACATTCACATCATTGCAGCAGCAACACAAAGGGCAGACTGCCCCCCCCCCTCGCTCGCCCATTCACACACCTCCTCCTCCATCTGCACCCAAATCACACTCTCACACTTTCTCTCTCTCTCTCTCTCTCTCTCTCTCTCTCACTCTCTCTCTTTCTCTCTCTCTCTCTCTCATTCCATCAAAACATGCCTCACTCGCCCACTCTAATATCCGCTCTGGCTCCTAACTACTGACCCTCATTTACTCACATCCTTTCTCTCTCTTTCTCTACATCTCCCTCCTTCTTTCTCTCTCTCTCTCTCTCTCTCTCTCTCTTTTTCTCTCTCTCTCTTACTCTGGTCATCTCAACTCTCTCTCTATCTCTCTCTCTCTCTCTCTCACACACACTCTCTTATTCGCTCTCTCTCTCTGTGTTAATCTCACCCTCTTTCTCTCTCTCTCTTTTTCTCTCTCTCTCTTACTCTGGTCATCTCAACTCTCTCTCTATCTCTCTCTCTCACACACTCTCTTATTCGCTCTCTCTCTCTCTGTGTTAATCTAACCCTCTTTCTCTCTCTCTCTCTCACTTGGCCTTCTCTTTCTCTCATTCTCACTCTCCCTTTTTCTCTCCTTTCTCTCTCTCTCTTTTTCTCTCTCTCGCATTCTCATACTCTCTTTCTCTCTGTTCATTTCGTCCTCATTTGAAGCCAAAAGCTCTATTAATGAAGAATAAAGAGCACCTCGTTAGCGAGAATTAGAGAGCGCACACTTCAGAACACTGAACGAGAGAGAGAAAGAGAAAGCGAGGGAATAAGAGAAAGAGAGAGAGAGAAAGAGTTTGACCCAGTAACACTGACAGATGCTCTTTGACAGAATCCAGCTAGAGCTGCACAGCTCTCTCGTTCTTTCATGCTCTCTCCTTCTCTGTTTTATTCCCTTTTCCTTACAGCTCCCTTTCTCTTTTTCTCTGTCACGCCCTGTCTGTCTCACTTTCTCACGCTCTCTTTTATTTATCTATTCTTTCTTTCACTTAATATGCATTACTGTCATGCTTCTCTCTCTCTCTCTCTCTCTCTGTTACTCATGCTTATATATTCTCTCTCTGACTGTATTTGTTTTCCTACTCTCTCTCTCCCTCTCTCCAAATGAATAAAATAATAAATGATAACTGTTATGAAAGAAATGAAAGCAATCATTCATTTCACATTTCGCCTCTTCACCCATGAGTTAAGAAGGGAGGGCATTTTTCTTCCTCGAGAGCAACAACTATGATCCTTTTCTTTGTTAATCTATTTTCTTCATTGTATTCGCATTGGTTGGCTTTTTTTAGCAACCACCCTAGCAACCACCTACCAACAATGTAGCAACCACCAGCTAACACTTACTAAAACATTTACCAATCACCCAACAATATCAGAGGCACGCTGCTGCTGCAACCCGACCAATCAGTTCTTCCTCCTGCCCCGCCTCTAAACCCATACATCACACCATACAGTGTGGAGTCAGTTAAAATCAAGGTTTTAGTGCCTCTTTCAATGTAAACTAAAATATCATTTGTCATGTTTATATTAGTCAGGACCCAAACACAGGCCTTTTATGACCATATATGTATAATATAAATAAAACATTGCTATAGACATGTTATTATAATATAGAATATTTTGAGTGGACTGGTGATATTGATTAATGGTATCCAGGTCTGGAGGAGGTGTGTATTATGATGTGTAGAGGATGGAGAGTGCAGGTAATGTTTGATCAGGTGTGTTTAAGGATATAGAGAAGAACATTAGTGATCAGTCTGCAGGAAAACATTCAGATTTGACCTAAAAATCATCAGTTCTTTTATCTTCCGCTTCTGAACAGCAGAACAAAGTGATGAAAGCTGGGGGTTCAGGGGGCTGTGATCATCACACTCACTCCACTACTGACAGGTTGGGCTCGGCTGGGTGGGCGGGGCTTTCTCTGATTAGCTCAGGGTTTGGGGAGGAAGAGGAGGAGGAGGGTGATGAAGATAGAAGAGAAAGGGAGAGCGGTAGAGAGAGAGAGAACTCAATAGCTTTAGGCACGAAAGCGAGAGTATACCAGAGAGAACCGCCATCCTATAGATAAAAGAAGAGGAAAAAAGAGAAAGCACAAAGCAGACTAGAGAGAGAGAGAGAGAGAGTTCATTTACAATTTACGCCCTGAAGAAAAAAATAAAAACTATATGCTATTTTAGTAATTTTATTAATAATAAAAAAAATGAGAATCTGCTGCATGTGTGTGAAACATGTATACAGACAGCATACCTATAGAACTATATACACTTTGACCCCATTCACACCCGATTATCCTGTATCCTGGGTGAGGTGTGGATGATAAATGTGCCCAACTCTACAGATATTTAATTATAACTCTATAATAATAATAAATCTGCCCAAATAAACTCATTATTTGCATAATGGGTGTGCCCATTATTCCTAACTTACCATCAGTGTGTAGTCTTGTCCACCAGGGCTACCTTCCATTGGGTATTCCATTATATTTTATATAATGGTTGTAGGCTATAAGAACAAGTTACCATTGTCTGTACTGCGAATTGTGACAAAGTGCATGCAATGCACTGAGAACTGCAAAACAGGATTAAAGCTTCAATGCAATGGAAAAATACACTGGTAAGATGTTAAGTTTCAAACTAACTTTAACTAGTTTTAAGTGTTAGTTTAGCTCAACAGATTGTGGAGCTACAGTATATATTCAGTATATATACAGTTTATATACCCCTGGGAAGACTCTGTGGGAGTTAATTTAAAGCTTGATTTTTTTGCTGTGCATTTGACATATACATGAAAATATGCATTATAAATCTATTATATAAATTACATATCTGAGACAAGCAGGATAAACTATTTTTAACCCTTGATTTCAGAAAAAAACAGTAAATAAGAGCAGGTATCTCATATACTGTATTAAACATGCCCTGGCTGCAGTTTTCACACTGCAGTACAAGCTGCCTCCAGCCTGTCTCACTGTCTCAACGGGAAGGTGTGAGACTGTGCTGTCTATCTCTCTCTCTTTCTCTCCACCATCCAAAAAAAATAATTTCTGCTCTCTGCATAGAACATCATGAGCTTCCAGCACATCTGGGTCTGTAGAGACCGGTTCTGTAGCTGTACCAGATCTGGCACCATCACAGATCATCACAAATCATCACAAATCACATCAAAATGATACAGAATGCCACAACATTAAAACGTCTGTCGAGTGGATTCACACTATATGGACAAAAGTATTTCTAGAACTTTGAAAGTATCCTCAAGTGCAGTAACAGTGAAGACCATCAAAAAATGTCATAATGATAAAACTGGCACTCATCAGGACTGTCCCAGCTCTTCAGATAAGAGCAGCTATTTGGGTATTTTGGTTTGTTTAACACTGTTTTTAAGTTACTACATGATTCCTCATGTGTTCCAATTTCATATTCATTTACTATGTAGGAAAAAAATTAAAACATTAAATATGTGTGTCCAAACTTTTGACTGGTACTCTACATATGCACACATGCTGTATGTATATACAGTAATACATACAGTAATCCTGGGCTGAAAGTCCTGGTGTTTATCTATATGAAGTCCAGATGTTCCCGAGCCGGGCGGAGTTACGGATAAAGAGAACGCCTCAGCAACCGCCCCATAAACACCACACCACCCACGCAGCCGTGTTCATACATTAATCCTGCACTGTTTATATTAGCGTTATTAATGTTCACACGCAGCAGACGGTTCAGATCAGCTCTGCTGCAGGCGGCCAATCACATGCAGCCGCAGGCGGGTCTGCACTCTGTCACTGTCACACGCAAAAATAATGTTAAACTTACGCTAAAAGTTCACCAGACTAAATTACTCAATTACTCAACGCTTCAAAGCTATGAATCTGCAGCAATAACAAAAATATATCAGGATTTATATCAGTACTCATTTATTAATCTCTGATATAATAAAAATACAACCTTTAAACTGAAAATATATTATACTATATATCAACTTATTTATATTTATTAATAAACATCCATTCCTGCGTTTCAGACCCAAAACACATTCAAACTAAGAACAATCAGAGAGTAAAGCATTTACCACTTTATAATATTCTCACTCACTCTTCGTCTCTCCGTCACTCCATCATTTC
Organism: Astyanax mexicanus; assembly: GCF_023375975.1. Lineage (NCBI taxonomy): Eukaryota > Metazoa > Chordata > Actinopteri > Characiformes > Acestrorhamphidae > Astyanax > Astyanax mexicanus. The sequence continues at coordinate 1,394,149 of NC_064426.1, forward strand.
ATTACTTCCTAATTTCACCCATCACTCCATCTCTCCATCACTTCATCTTTCCATCTCTTCATCACTCCATCACTCTATATCACCCCATCACTCCGTCTCTCCATCTCTCCATCACTCTATATGACCCTGTCCCCATCACTCCATCACTTCATCTCTCCAACACTCCATCACTCTATATCACCCCATCACTCCATCTCTCCATCACTCTATATGACCCTGTCCCCATCACTCCATCACTTCATCACTCTATATCACCCCATCACTCCGTCTCTCCATCTCTCCATCACTCTATATGACCCTGTCCCCATCACTCCATCACTTCATCTCTTCATCACTCCATCACTCTATATCACCCCATCACTCCATCTCTCCATCACTCTATATGACCCTGTCCCCATCACTCCATCACTTCATCACTCTATATCACCCCATCACTCTGTCTCTCCATCACTCCATCTCTCCATCACTCTGTCACCCCATCACTCCATTTCTCCATCACTCCATCAGAGAGAGAGAGAAACAGAGAGAAAGATAGAAAGAGAGAGAGAGAGGGGGGATAGAAACAGAGAGGGAGAGCGATAGAGAGAGTGAAAGATTGAGAGAGCAAAAAAAAGAGAGAGAAAGAACAAAAGGGCGAGAGAGCAAGAAAAAGAGAGAAAGACAGAGAGAGTGAGAGAGAAAGCGCAAGAGAGTGAGAGAGAAAGATCGAGAGAGCAAGAAAGAGAGAGAGAGAGAAAGAGAGTGGGAGTGCACAGAGTTTAACAGGAACATGTTTATTTATATAAATATGTGGAAAATAACCTGAATATATAGTCAGAGGGGATTCTGGGTATTTTATTAGCTGTATGTTTAGTGAATCAGAGCTGAAGCTCTACAGAAATGATCTGAAAATTACTGCTATTAATATTCTCATCATTATTACTGAGAGCACATCGGCTCATACTTCCAGGAACTGCTGCTGCTGATGGTCATGATGATGATGATGGTGATGCAGGTGATGAGGATGATGGTATTTTATTTTTTATGATACCTTTACTATTTTACCTTTTTCCTTTCTGGCAAATCTCAAGTAAATCTAAATTTCTAAATAAATATTTTTCTGTTGTTTTTTGTGTAAGGTAATTAAATATAAATATATATTAGGCTATTTTATATATAGGCCATTTTATTTATATTTTTACTATTATTGCAAGTTTTTTTATTATTGTATCTTTCATTTGAAATCTTGATTTATTCTGTGTTTATTAAAAATATATATACAAAATAATAATAATGTATAAATACAAGTTTAAATAAAACATGATAACTGTGGTGATGATGATAAAAATTTAAATAACTCATAAATAAAGTATCCTAAAGCAGAGAAGTGATTACTAATGTATATTGTAATATATTTTCAACACTATTAATCACTAAAACAGTAACAATTCAGGTCTCATTAATAAACCCTGATCTAAATCTCATCTGACCGAACTGAAAATCTCCAGAGTTTCGCAACTTCACCCTCCAGAGCCGCCAGGATTTACACAACACCCAGTTACAGCAGAGGCCAGGTTACACAACGGACTCAACCACCGGCTCAGATCCCAGTATAACCAGTACACAGGTCAACATCCAGCACGATTTCCAGATTAAACATTCAGAAAACAGAGTTTATTAAACTCTCACAGCAGCTTCACTCTAACAATACACCTTATAACATCTCAGATACACAGACCTCAGTCTGGACCATCGACTGGTCGCAGGTTAAGAAGTAGTTTGCTGTGTGGCTCACTGTTGACCTCTACCTCACTCTACCTCCAGTTTAGTTCCTGTACGTCAGGGAACTACGGTCTTGTACCAAATGCTCACAATGTAACTGCAGCACTTACAACAAAAATACAATTCATCTTACAGTCCTGCTGGTAACTATAGGTTATCATTGCTTGAAAGACTCATGCCAACTGTTAAACATGGGGGTGGGAGTATAGTAAAATAGTTTTGGACTGCTTTGCTGCTTTTGCTGGTTTACGGTGGCTTATACAACAAATTAAGAGCTCTATTATAGTATGAAATCTGGATTACTATACCCTAAACCTTATTTGTTTTTCATTAATAGCCGTTATGTGTTCATTTGAAGTTGTAAAACATCCAGTTTTGCTTAAATTTTGTTTACATTTTTTCTAACCTTTACAAAAAAACGCCTTTTATTGTAGTAATTTCTGCCTCTGCAGCGCCCTCTCAGGTTCAGCTCTTTCATAGGTGAGGATGATGTGTTCGTGACTTTGATACATGGACAATCACCCTGTGCAAATCAGACAATAATCTGATCAATCAATCAATAATAATACCGCCCACCTGCTGACGTCAAATACTGAACTGCATCTCACCGCTATCAGAAGCACACTGCTCAGCTTAATCCAATCATCTCTTCCTCCTGCACCCCCCCCTAAACCCATACATCACCCAGGGCTCCTCCCACAATAATTTTTTTTTTCATTTGAGCTGAAATTTTAGGGGGGAATCAGCTAAAATCAGGGGGTTTATTTACATTTTAAGTACACTGAAAAAAATGATGAGTAAAATTTACTTAGGTAATATTGTATACAGAAATGAAGTAAAGTTTACTAAAAGAAAGGATTGACTGAAGTTCAGTTCACTTATTTACTCTGTGTAACATTTAAGTCTTGAAACTGAGTGGAAGTTACTTAAATTTATCTGAAATTAATTTACTTTAAAAAAAGCAAATGCAGAAAGTTGCAAAAGTTTTTTTAAGTAAATTATCCGCATTATTTGTTTCAGTGTAGCTGGATGCATCCTTCAGGTCACACATGTATTTCTGCAGCTCTGATGTCACTGATGTCGCTGTATCAGCGTGTTTACTGAGCTCCCGGCTGCAGCGCTGGCGGTTATTGAGTTAGACATCATAGCGACGGAAATGCACAATCACGCATGTTCACACCAACACACAGTACAGGCCGGTTCACATGCATGCAGTCTAACTGCGGCTGCGACGGCGCAGTCACGCTGCTTCACTTACCCGAGCTGCCAGACTCAGTTATTGACGGACTCAATCCAGCACAATATGGCTTTGTATAGTAAACACAGATCCGGCACTATACTGCACGCTGTCGCCTATCATGAGATCATAAAGATTTACAAAGCGCCATTGATTTAATACCATGCAGACGATTCACACCACATACATTACCGGGGAATTCCATCCGTACCGCATAATCGCTGATTAATCCAATGGTAAAGATGAGTAAACAGAGAATTCCCAGCGGTTCTGGAGCCAATTGTTCAATTCCACCTGCTGCTATAATCTTGATATTTAATATATAAAATATATAATAACTGTGCTACAAAGGAAATTGTGGGGTCTAATGGACACACACATATACACACAGCTTTTCTAGTCCCTGTAGAGAAGAGTAGTACGACCAATAGAATAGCACTCTATAGTGCAGGTAAACTAGCATGAAGCTATTAGCTATCCTGATAAAGCTAATGCTAGGCGTGGGCTAAAGGGGTAGAAAGGGGTATATAAATCCCTACTGAGTTGGGAGTTAATGATGTTGGAGGTAGGGTGGTGATGATCATCAAGTTCTTGTACCTAAATTCGGCTAGCATTTGACTAGCATCCTGTTAGTGCCAGCACCATTAACAGACGGCTGCACAACACAGGACTGCATGCACACAGACCATTATGACAAATGCCCTTAATAACATCATAACGTCATCGTCACCAATGCAAGACAAATGTGTGAAGCGGGAAAGAAAGAAAGAAAGAAAGAAAGAAAGAATGTAGAGAGAAATAAAGAGAGCTAAAGAAAAAGAGAGACAAATGCGGAAAGAATGAAGGATAAATAATAAAACACTGTGAGTGTGAGAGTGAGAGAGAGAGAGAGAGAGTGTGAGAGAGAGAGAGAGAGAGAGAGAGAGAGAGAGAGAGAGAGAGAGAGAGATGGTCAGTAATGTTATGTAATGTGTTGGTTTTGGTTCAGCTCGGCTGTTTTGATGTGGCAACACTGGAACCCTTCACCCACATTATACACAACCACACACTGACCACAGAGAGAGAGAGAGAGGGAGAGAGAAAGAGAGAGTGAGAGAGAGAGTGAAAGAGAGATATAATAATTATACAATATATTTGATTAAACTCATTTATGATATTACTGATTTATTCCTTATTATTAAACATTTATAAAGTCTCCACACTCATTTTTCTTGTTGACTAATCTGCTGATTATTTTTTCGATTGGTCGATTAGTCAGCGATTATTTCTGCCATCTTCTCCATCTCTAAAAACGATAGAAACATCTGAACATGAGACATCTGAACAAGAGAGAGACAAACAGAGAGAGAGAGCGATAGAAAGAAGAGAGAGAGAGATACAAAGAGAGGGAGAGAGAGAGAGAAACACAAATATAGATAGATAGATAGATAGATAGATAGATAGATAGATAGATAGATAGATAGATAGATAGATAGATGGAGAAAAAAGAGATATGGAGATACAGACAGAGACACAGAAAGAGGAAGAGAGAGAGAGAGAGAGAGAGAGAGAGAGAGAGATGTGTTTGGTCAGTGAGCAGTTGTGAAACAGGTGGTCAACCTGTTCCAACACACACACACACACACAGATCAGATGTAATTGGTAATTTGCTGCACAGATTTGTTTCGGTCAGCTGGCAGCTCATCCTCCCCCGCACCCCCAACCTGTCACTCCATCTGCCTGCAGAGCTGCTGTAGCACTGAATCAGTGTGTGATGATGGAGGTGTGTGTCTGAATCCCATTATTTATTCACTCCTGTTGTATAAGTATCTCCTCTAGATGGCGTAATAGAGCAGCTCTGAGACTCTTCATCCACTTCATCTAACAGTGAGAGCTATAGCCAGTTCAAAAACTCCAGCAGCACTGCTGCATCTGATCCACAGTACACACTAACACCGCATACACCACCAGCAAGCTAATCATTTTACACTGCAAATTTTACATTTTAGCGATATATATCGCAATGAAGGGTCCATGGTGTCACCAGCCCCGCCCCCACATCTCGCATCTGGACCAATCAAGAGCTGAGTCAGTGCAGACGAGCTCTCAAAACCCGAGGAAAACGACAGCAAAACAACAGTAATCAGCCCTTTAATCAGGCATTTAAACGGCTAATAAGAGCGTTTTTCTGGGATTAAAAGCGTGAATTCAGCTGTAACTGGAAATATCTGCACTGCTAAACTGGGCTGGACTGAGGAGCACAGCTTTCAACACGTTTTCCATGCGTTCACAAGCACGTGTCCAACCATGTGGATGGAGACCATGCGTGAGGTTACCCCGTGTTTACTCTTCTCAGGCAGCAGCAGCCTGTCACTCACACAGACACAGAGACAGCGCTGTGTATCTACTTCTTGTGTCAAGAATTTTTCTCTTTATTATATTCCAGAGGTTTTCAATTTGGTAAAATCAAAGAAACGGTGTGAGGGGACCAGTTCACCTGGTCCAGGTAATACTGACCATCACCTGCAGCATCAACAGGTGTAACTAAAAGCTGATTAAACGGGCTCTCATCAACTTACCCACTTTAAACTGGGAGGTCTGGTCGTGGGGGTCCTGGTGGTCCTCGGCGAGCATCATGTGCAGGATGCCGAAAGAGTTCTGGATGCCGAAGATGGAGCCGTTGCACCAGGTGGCCGCGAACACCACCAGCCAGCCGTAGCCGCCCTCCGGGGGGACGAACGCCGGGCCCGGCGCCGCGGTGGTGGGGACGGGGGCCGGGGGCTGTGGGGCCGGCGGTGTGTCCGCTAGTGGCTCCTTCTTCTCTGCGGGGGAGTGCAGCAGCTGCACCCCGCTGTCCTCGGGCTCAGGTTCGGGATCGGTCTCGGGTTCATTCTGGGTCTGGGACTCCTGTTCCGGCTGGGGCTGAGCTCCGCTCCCCGCCGCCTCTTCCTCCGCATGTTCCAGCGGCTCGGCGCGCTGGCACTGCCCGGGATGGGGCTCGCTATCCGGCTGCATCGTGTTTCCTACAGCCTGTGCATCCACACCGGGGCTGGGGGTGTGTTTATCATACAGCGGATCCAGGAAGCTAAAAGACACGAAAAACAGCCCAAAGTGTGAATATTTAGACCCGGGCAGAGATATAAATGATATAAACCATCTGCATGCTGAATCCTCCCGGAGCCTGGCGCGTTACAAATCCTCCCGAGACGCGGTGACTCTCTCCGGCGCTAGCGCTCAGCCCGAGCCGCGCTCCACATCCCTTTATCGGCGGGCGAATGGCAGCCGGCTCCTCCTCCCTCATTAGGCTAACCCTAACCCCGCTCTCCTGCTCTACAGCTCCCGCTGCTCCGCACCGAGGATTCGGCATCAACTTCCACCCCAACGATCCCCCATCCAGCACACCACCCCCTCCACCCTCTGCCCTCCGCCCCCTGCACCTCCTCCTCTCTCCCGCCTCTCCCTCGCCTCCACACCGCCAATAGCGAGCCGGAGCTGCGGATTTCAAATTCCACCGGTGTTCCGTCCGCTCGTGCTACCCGTCCATATGTGCTAGATATCAGTTCTGCGCATGCGCCGTCACAATACACAATAGGAAAAAGGTAGATAGATAATACAGAATAAATAAGGCAAAAGGGAAAGACAAAGGTTTTTTTTATATAAATCTTTTACTTAAGTGTAAAAAGTGTAAAGTAAAGCAGTTAAAATTAAACATTATCAATTATATCTATCCTCATATGTATTTCTTATAAATGTTAGCATTAAACCACTCCCACTGTTTTTTTTTTGAGCATTCTGTGGATTAAATGGAATTCTGTGCACTGCATTTTAAAAGTCAGCTGAAGAGACAGTTTTTATAAACTATGTTTAAAATGATTTCTTATCTGGGTTACTTTCTTTTTACCTTACTTTTATTTTAATCAACTTACTTTAGTACTTTATTATGGAAGCCCATTTCCGCCACCTGAAGAAAAAAAACGTCCTCAACTAAGTCATAATTATGAGATAGAAAAGTCATAATTATGAGATGACTTTTTATCTCATAAATATGACTTACTATCTCATAATTATGACTTTTTTATCTCATAATTATAACTTACTATCTCATAATTATGACTTAGTATCTCATAATTATGACTTACTATCCCATAATTATGACTTTTCTATCTCATAATTATGACTTACTATCTCATAATTATGACTTTTTTTATCTCATAATTATGACTTACTATCTCATAATTATGACTTAGTATCTCATAATTATGACTTACTATCTCATAATTATGACTTACTATCTCATAATTATGACTTTTCTATCTCATAATTATGACTTAGTTGAGGACGTTTTTTTTTCTTCAGGTGGCGGAAATGGGCTTCCATACTTTATAGCTACAACCTTTTACATTTTTATATTGCATGCATGGAGCAGAAATGTTTCAGTAAAAGGCAGCTTTACCTTTAAACAGACCCTATGGTAGCACTTTTTGACAAGGTAACACAAACTGACAGGACACCGGCGCAGGATTTTTCCAGGATTTACTCCCGGGATCAGAAAGCAGACACCAACCCCGCCCACTCGCCTTAATCCATGCAAGCCCCGCCCATTCTGCAATGTGATTGGCTCGCCAGATCGCCCTATTCCGCTGTTACTGGAGAGCGCTGTCCGGCAGAAAGATATCAAGAGGCTTTTTCTATTCTATTCTATTCTATTCTATTTAATTTGGTGGATGTTATCTTATTTGTATTATTTTAAACAATCTCTATATTATGCAGTTATAAGTGCAGCATTATTATTATATTATTATTGTTATTATCTTAGAATCCTGTATTAATGACTCTTACAGTTCTGATCACAAATACAATTTCCTAGATTACCATTTCTACTCTAGTTTCACTGTGACGCGCCTTACTGCGCCTATAGGATAATTTACAGACATTATAAGCCAATAGAATTTGTTGCTGTATGTGATACTGTCACTTTTTAGAAACTGTTGTTTAACAGACCCCAATCTGTCTGTTTATTTTTTTTATAAATTTATTTATTGACAACATTAATGAGTTAACACAGTAATCAATCAATCAGTCAATCAAATCAATCAATCAACCTTTATTTAAACTCTGAGTACATTGAGGGTGGCCTTTATTTACAATGTAGCCAAGCAAATACACAGGGAAGGGACTGTCAAAGGAAAAAGAATAAATAAATAAAAAGACCCAGCATTTTAATAAAATATATAAGATATTGTAAAGTAGGATATAAAACAAATCAGATAATTTTTTTAGTAAGAATCATAAAATCATATGTGAAGAAAAATCATAGATAATAAAAATAATAAAAATTTAACTATATATGAATAAATAAAACTATGTTATAAACACAAAAATAGTAAAAATAAATACAAATACCTTATTACTGAGTGGACAGCTCAGTTATTGAATAATCAAAAATTTTCTTTACACCCTGCTGCCAGGTCGGTTTGGTCATCCCTTTTCCACTGAAAGGGAAATTTAGTCTAGGACTAGACTGAAGTGTAAAAGTGTTTTTACACTTTTTTTATATTTACTAAAAACATTTTTGAGTTGAGTTTGTGCTGGTGTGGTGTCAGTTCCTCCTCTTAAACACTAGGGGGCGCCACCGCTTTACTAAAACAGAACAGAAACAGGAAGTTTACAGTATGAATTTGAGTAAATAAGTTACAGCAGAGAAATTACTGGAGCATAACAGCTCTAACCTTACAGTTATAGTACAGTTTCTGAACTTTTAATTAAGTAAGAATGTGATATACATATGGAGCATAAATATGATATGAGTATTTGAATAGGAACGTTTAATTTAATTTAATTTAATGTAATTGAATACTTTAAAAATATTTCATGGCATAATTAACCAATTATATTTTTACCAATTATTTTGTCTGTTTTGAACTTGTGAAGTAAAGATATATGCTATTTCAAATTAACTTTTTTTTAAAAACAATCTGTTTATAAGGTGTAATAAAGTCAAATTTCACCATCTTCCAAATTAAACCCAAAAATCTTTGTTATTATTCTAATTTATAGGCGGAGTCTTAGCGGAGTCTTAATGAGTGGGTTGGGTAGTTGGCTGTGTAAATTGTGGAGAAAATGTGAAAAATATTAGAAATAAAAAAAAAAGAATTGTAATTTATGAATTATGCCATTAAATGACTAAAAACTCCTTGTATACAGTCCACACACTTTTACTATAATATTTTATAATAGTTTCAAATAATTTCACTCTAGTGCAGTTTCTGGTTATTTAATTGGCTAAATTGTGACAGCATTTTAGTACATTACATTTTGTGTCCTTATAAAACACCCCAAGTACAGTTTCTTTAATATCAGTTGAGGTAGGTTGTAATATAGAACCCACACTTTCACTATAGTAGTGTGTGATGTAGTGAAAGAGTGAAAGGACAGGGCAGATGGTTTCCAGATGTTCTCGGTTCTCCCACCGTTTTCACAGGGAGGTATTTTTAAATCAGATACTCAGATACACCCCCACTCTGCCCCAGAGAGCGCAGTAATGCAGCAGTCATGCAGCCAGCGACGCCTGCAGCCGGGGAAACCCACGCAGCCAGATTGCAGAAACAAAACCTAGACATACGTCATCAGACAAGTTTCAACACCTACTGTAGAGCTGGATCAGATCTGCACAAGATTTCTACAGATTTCCCCTGAAATAGTACTTATTATTTTAACTGTTGGTGTGTTTCACCACTGAATTGTGTTTTAAAAATTCAGTATTTACTCCTTTTTACTCCTTTATTATTAGAATCTCCTCTAGGTGGCGTAATAAAGCACCACAGTGAGAGCTAGCCAGGCTAAAGTACAGCTTCCAAACATGGTGGAGGTAGTTTTACACACTGTTAGTTACTGTAACTAAGACCCTCAGAGTAAAGTACAGCTTCCAAACATGGTGGAGGTAGTTACACACACTGTTACTGAAACTAGGACGTCCAAGAAATTTATATGTAGGTTCATTTTTGACACTGATCAGGGCTGGGATTCCCTGAAGCATCTTAGCGACGGTTCAACAACAAACATCAATTAATCTTAACACAAGATGCTCTTAAGTCCATTAAAAAATACATACACTCATTTTGAACATGAATGTAATTACAGTTTTGAGCTTTTTAAACAATATTAACACATTTAAATAAACTTAAAATAAGAATAAAAAAATTATTTTTGGAGAAAACATTCATTATTTAATAAAACAGACATGTGAAGCATTCTACACCAACAGCTTTGTACCAACTGTTAAGCATGGTGGTGGGAGCATCCTGCTCTAGGGCTGTTTAGCTGCCAGTGGAAGTGATGAATGGAATAATGAAGACAACTAGAGAGATAAAACGTTTGTTTAAAAAAAGAAAAATTATCAGTCTAACTGTTTGGAAAGTGTAGCTGCTGTTGATCCACTGTGTTTTATCAAGTCCAAAGTCAGTTCAGTGTTTTCCACTTCTTTTATGGAGATGCTGATTTCATTTTCCAGCAGGACTTGGCACACTGCCCATGCTGCCAAAAGTACCAATTGGTCTTTATATAATATTTTAATTTCCTGATTTAGACACTGATTTTTGGGTTTTCATTGGCTGTAAACCATAATAATCATCAACTATCTGCTTTGGAAAAATATCTATTAAAGCCCAATATTTCCATGACGTTCATGCCCATGCTGAGCTCATGCCAACTTCCCACGGCAGCTGTACGTGGGCATGGGGTCAGACCAGAGCAGGAAAACGATACCACCACAGAACAGTATCTAATGCAAGAAATAAAAACAGAACCTCTGTCTGAACGGGGTTTTCCATTTCAAACAAGCAATTTTTCAGTTTTAGTCATCAAAACCAAAATATCTGAATATAACCCAGAGTGTTATATGAGAAATATGCATTAATATAAATATTAATATAACCGATTTATTATCTCAAGGGGTTCTCAGTGCATTTTTTGGTGCTGACTTGACTTTGGTGATTTGGGACGAGCTGGAGCTTAACAGCATGAAAAAAAGCAGCAACTACTGTTTAACAACGCTCATCGCTATCTTACCCCCCACCAACAGTCTATTTTCACTCCTATTTTCCTGCTGTCTGGTTTAAACAGCAGCAGATCTTCTGAATATATCTACACTGATGGGCGTGGTGTTCTGGAAATGAGGTGTGTTCAGGTACATTTCTGGAGTTTTGCTTGTTTATCTTGGTAACAGAAAACACAGGAGCTCCACTGACTGAATACAACCTAGACAGATGCCAACAGTCAGACGTTCATCGCTATCTCGGTAACACAGGCGCTGTGCCGAGCCGAGCGTACACCCCCACTTATTACACACACATGAACACACAGCAGCACAAACCCAACTTTTACATCAACAATAAACAGAATAGTAAATAAAATAACATTGCTGTTCCCGTAAATGAGCTGCTGGAGCTCCTTCACAGCGTCAACCAGCAGCTCAGTTTCCTCTGCTGAGAAGAGTTTGTTGAACACGTCCAGGTAGCTGCACCGTTACAATAGCAATCCACCAAAGACAGAGCTCACCTGATCTACTCTTAAAGAGAATGATGAGCAAGAGACACTCTGATTGGTTTATTTCACATTACGCCCAAAATTAACTAACCACACTCAAGATAATTATTTATTACATGCCTTTTGCTTGTTTCGAGTCGCACAAGATGTACTTTTCCAGATGTTACGATAGCAAAGACACTGATACGCCCTAAATCACGCTGCATGGTGCACTATTGGGGGTTTTAATGATTTGGCTTGTAAGTCAGGGGTTGAGGTAATAAAGGATAATTCAGACATTGTGACTCAGAGCTTCAGAAAAGAAAAACTGATGAAATCTGATCATATGATCATAAGTCCAGCTTTACCGTCAGTCAGTCATTCAGACACGTCTGCTTTAATCATCATCAGAACTGAGACTGTGAATAGAGAGGTGTGGGTGGAGCTCTTACTAATACTAATAATTCTAATGGGAAAAACTGACTGTAACTGAATCTCAGTCTGTATGAACACAGAGTTATTTTAGTAACAATGGATTTTTTCTGATTTTTTCCTATAATAATGAGTCGAGTACAACAGTTTTACCCCCATTATTATGTCACAATAATAAAGTACAGTAGTATATTCCAAAAAACCTATTTGGAGTACCACAGCAACCACCTGGGATTTTATAAGAACTGCCAACCACCTAGCAACCACCTAGCAATCATTAAAGAACACTATAAGGCTGTTAACTTGCAACACTGTAGCGCACATTTAGTATTCACTTAGCAACATCATAGCAACCATCTGGCTCATCAAAGATCCAAACTATACCACTTCATCTGTTAAACATGGTGGTGGGTGTGTTCTGAAATCTACAAGAACATTTTTCATACCTTTTTATGTAGTAGTCTTAAAGGTTTGATGCATTTTCCCATCCCAGTTATGTTCCTATCAGCCAAATCTATTTAAACATATTAAATGATGTTGAGGTCTGGACTCTGGGGCTTGGTCAGTGATATATATATCACATTAACTCACCTCAACATTTCTTTTGCAATTATCTAGTCCCTTATAGGCAGCGTGGAAAGACTTTCATTGTTTTTTTTTTTACCTGACAGGGATATACTTTAGAGTAGTCTGAGGTGAAATGAGTTTTGATGGGAGCCATGACGCTCCTGAACGCATCCCATCCAGGAGGGGAAAAAAAACACTTCCCACCCACACTAAAAACTGATTGGCTGACTTATAGACTCTTTGTAGAGAACAGGCAGACAATTAGACTTCCGCAACTTCTGTGAGACCTGGGAAGTTTGTGTTATATTCATATTTTTTGGAGTGATTAACTTTTTCCTTTAACTTTTGTATGGACTTTTGTTTAACAGAGGTTTTTAATAAAATGAAATATAATTTGGCATGGTCAGAGGAGAGCTGAACCATATGAAGTTAAAATTGTTTGTTTTAATCCTTTCATTTTTATTTTCTCTGCTTAAAATAGAGAGCTGGAGAGTGTCAGCAGAGCAAAGGTCAGGAAGGTCAAGAGGCCGTCAGCTTATTTCCTGCTGCTCGGATTCTTTTAATCCTGAGAGAGAAGAAGAGAGAGATGGAGAGACAGGGAGAGGGAGAGAGAGAGAGACAGGCTGGGGAAGTGAGACGTTATGTAATCCACAGGAGGAGAGAAAGAGCAGCGTCTTTAGATAGAATGAGGTTTATCAGTGTTTTAAGACGGGGGTAGACAGGTAATAGAGAGAAGTTACTGAAAAAGCAGAATAAACACTTTTATTATTCCTTATTTCAGAAGAAACTTTAAATAAGAACAGCTGTCCCAATATGTTGTCCTCATATGTGAATGTACTATATGTTAAAAAATGAATATATGATATATACGACAGCTTCTTATCATATATTATACAGCTATAATCTGAGGAATGCTCTTTATTACACACTAATATAAACATGAACATCACGAAACACGAAAATGTTCAGTATGGATAATCTACAATATAAACATAATAAATAATACGCAGTCAGTTAAATCTACCATATATGTAGCTCTTGGGGTGAGTTATTTTTATAGAATTAAGTGTAAATAAGTGTGAATAAGTGTGAATAAGTGTAAATAAGTGTGAATAAGTGTAAATAAGTGTGAATAAGTGTGAATAAGTGTGAATAAGTATGAATAAGTGTAAATAAGTGTGAATAAGTGTGAATAAGTGTAAATAAGTGTGAATAAGTGTGAATAAGTGTAAATAAGTGTGAATAAGTGTGAATAAGTGTGAATAAGTGTAAATAAGTGTGAATAAGTGTGAATAAGTGTAAATAAGTGTGAATAAGTGTGAATAAGTGTGAATAAGTGTAAATAAGTGTAAATAAGTGTGAATAAGTGTGAATAAGTGTGAATAAGTGTAAATAACTGTGAATAAGTGTGAATAAGTGTGAATAAGTGTGAATAAGTGTGAATAAGTGTAAATAAGTGTAAATAAGTGTGAATAAGTGTGAATAAGTGTGAATAAGTGTAAATAACTGTGAATAAGTGTGAATAAGTGTGAATAAGTGTGAATAAGTGTGAATAAGTGTAAATAAGTGTGAATAAGTGTGAATAAGTGTGAATGAGTGTGAATAAGTGTGAATAAGTGTGAATAAGTGTAAATAAGTGTGAATAAGTGTAAATAACTGTGAATAAGTGTGAATAAGTGTGAATAAGTGTGAATAAGTGTAAATAAGTGTGAATAAGTGTGAATAAGTGTGAATAAGTGTGAATAAGTGTGAATAAGTGTAAATAAGTGTGAATAAGTGTGAATAAGTGTGAATAAGTGTAAATAAGTGTAAATAAGTGTGAATAAGTGTGAATAAGTGTGAATAAGTGTAAATAAGTGTGAATAAGTGTGAATAAGTGTGAATAAGTGTGAATAAGTGTAAATAAGTGTAAATAAGTGTGAATAAGTGTGAATAAGTGTGAATAAGTGTAAATAACTGTGAATAAGTGTGAATAAGTGTGAATAAGTGTGAATAAGTGTGAATAAGTGTGAATAAGTGTAAATAAGTGTAAATAAGTGTGAATAAGTGTGAATAAGTGTGAATAAGTGTAAATAACTGTGAATAAGTGTGAATAAGTGTGAATAAGTGTGAATAAGTGTGAATGAGTGTAGGAGGTATGTGGGAACGTATGTTTTGTCTGTTCTCACACACACACCTCCGTACACCCCGGTGTGTTTAACTAGTTACAATTAATCCCATCTGTCCCACACACACACACACACACACGCACACACACACACACATTCCCCGTAAAAACCCCGACCCACGCTGGGTCTGACTCACACTAATCATCTATTGACTTCAGGACCACCAGATTCACATGGACCGGCCGGTACTTGGATGTATTCTTTAGTATGAAAGACCTTTATAACTATATTCTTCTATAAAATCCTTTTATATAGTTATATAAAATATCATATTATGTATTTAGTCCCCCGTGGGCAATTCTAAAATCTGACACAAAATTCATAGAAAGAAACATAATGTTTTTTCCCCACTTAGCTGCCTTGTGCTGATCCACATCACCCTAGGAGTGATGTGGGAAAAAAGAGAGAGCACCATCTACTGTACCCACCCAGAGAGAGCAAGGACAATTGTTCTCTCTCAGGGCTCCAGCAGCTGATGGCAAGCTGCTTGACCGGGATTTAAACCAGTGATCCAGCACTTTGGACCGCTGGACCACTCAGTGGCCCACTGCAAACATTTTGAACCTAGGAAATGTGTATATACATATACATACATAATAAAACTTTTCTTTTAACAAATGTATTCAATCCATTAGAAGTATGATATGTACTTTAAAACGCCATATATAATATTTATAGTGTATGTTAAATAAACAATCAATCAAACAACATCACAACAGTATACTAAAATAAGCCACGCCCCAATTCACTGAGATGTTCTGGCAAAAGTGCAACCGTAAATACAGAACGATTGGCATCCTGTAATTGTTAATTTGGGTGAGGTTAAAGCAGCACTAGGTAGGATTTCCTTGATTTTTGATTTTTTTAAAGAAGTAAAATTACAGCTTGAAACTCACTGCAGCACTGCATTGAGGTGTAATAGGAGGAATAGCGGTGCTCTCGTGTCTGTGCTCCTCTGAGCTCAAACCAGACTTTGTAAGTTTTCGGCCGCGACCAACGCTCGCGAGAACTGCGACCTGCTTTCCGACCTTTAGTTCTAACAGTTCTACAAGGACTCCTGGTTCATTCTTTACAAACTAACATACAGACACTCTGGCAGAAGCTGGAAAGAGACCGAATATGTCTGTGAAAGCCAGAAAACGAGAAAGAGAAACTAACCCGCCTGAAACATTTATTACACTCTACAACTGTAGGGGGAGCTCACGAGCACAAAGTCTTAATCCTATCTAGTGGAGGTTTAAGATGATAGCAGATCAGAAATTATGTGTAACTATAAAAATTAAAGGTTTTTGAACCCTAGAAACCCTGAAATCGGGTTGAAAGCGCAGAGCTAAGACGAGTTATTTATTATGAAAGCTGGAACATCTGCGTTCTGAACAAAAGACAGCAGCCTGACGGATTACACAACTAAAGAAAACAGCACCAGCAGCGCTGCTGTTCTTATCTCATTACTGGGTTTATTTGAAGTGCGGGTCTCGCTGTGCTCCGGCGGTTCTGAAAGGCCCGGTCCGGACCGGTACGAGTCTCAGCAGCGCCGCTGACGGGAAACGAGGGCGAAGCCGCGCCCTTTAACCCCGATGCTGGCGTCTGCGTCTGTGCAGGCTGTTATCTCTACAGGAGAGGGTAGTCAAAACAGAGAGTGAGTCTTCAGCCGGGCGGGGCGTGTCAGAGCTCTGAGTAACCCACAGGTGAGTAAAGCCCCGCCCACATACAGGTAATGAGACACAGGTCTGATGTCAGTGCAGATCGGGGCTGATTTTCTGTGTTTATCGTGTTCAGACTCGACTGCACTTTACAACACACACTCCTCCAGCCCTCCACTGGAGGAATGCCACCATGGGGGTCTATAGAAATAAACACACGCTGAATACACACACACACACATGTAGACACACACACATATACACACATTCTGAAGCTAAGGTTTCACACAAAACAACTGATGCTAATAATTAAAATCAGACACTGATTTAACAACAGTTTTATCACAGTCATGTTCACACACGCCTGTTTTATTCCCTGTAATTATTATTTTATATATGTATATAAATACCAGTATGCACTAATGATGTGTGCATGTAACAATGTGTCACATGTTGATTACATATACATGTTATAAGTATACATATATCTATCTATGTAATAATAATGTGTTACATACAGTATTATATTATAAATATATGTGTAAATACCTACAGTATATGTAATATTATATCCAATACATTCTACTAGGCTTGTAACTAATAATCATGATATCATCTATTGTGTTTATTTGTATTTGTGTTTTCATAACATACCGTACACACAGTGTGGACTAAAATAGGTGAACAAATGAGTATATAGTTCCCTAAGTAATTATGATAAACGATTAATTCAAAATATGTTGTCTGTAAAAAGTGTATAACTGATTTTATGCTATTCTGTTATCATTATGTCAGTGGCATTTAATAGTCTTAAAATGTAAAAAAATATCGAGTATCACAATAATTTCTGGGACAATATATCGTCCACAAAACAATCTTATCTTATCATACATACTACATAAAACTCACACTCATCATAAACAATTAGTTTTATCCAGAAGGAAGTGTGGGTTTGTGATGCTATTCAAAAGGAACAATAAATGATTATACATTTATTCGGATATTTAGGGTCATATTTATTGATCCACACATACAGAATAAGTGTGTAATGCATGTAGAGAGTTGTAGAGGCTCCTAATGTCCCTCCTGTGATAATCCATCCCATAATAACTCCAGTATTCTCTATATACAGTAGCTGCAGATTGAGACAGAACTGAACTGAACTGTGTACAGAAGAAGCAGAAATGAAGGGACTGTCCTCTCTGTTACTGTGAATCTACACAGAAAAACTTTACAAACTGTGTAAACACTGTGTAAACACACACCCCCCACACACACACACACACACTCTCACACACACACACAAACACACACTCTCACACACTCTCACACACCTGATGTGTTTGAGCTTGTTTTCACTACAGAGAGAAATTAACATTCACAGCCCTACTCTCCTCACCCCACAGCTGCCAGCCTGAGAACCAGAGAGAATAAAGGAGAGAGAGAGAGAGAGAGAGAGAGAGCGGGTGAAAGAGTGAGAGAGAATAAAGGAGAGAGAGAGAGAGAGAGAGAAAGAGCGGGTGAAAGAGTGAGAGAGAATAAAGGAGAGAAGCACATGGAGAGAGCAAAAAACACCAAAAGAGTGAGAGTAAGAGAGAAAGAGGATGAGAGAGAGAGAGAGAGAGAGAGAGAGAGAGAGAGAGAGAGAGAGTGGGTGAAAAAGTGAGAGAGTGAATAAATAAGAGATTACCAATCCGAAGGAGTGAGAGAGAGAGAAGAAAGGAGAGGGCCACATGGAGAGATTTAAGATCTAAAAGAGTGAGAGAAAGAGAGAGAGAGGGAGAAGGAGAGTAGGTGAAAGGTAGAGAGTAAAAGAGTAACAGAGAGAATAAAGGAGAGTTTACAAAACAGAAAGAGAGAGACGGTGAAATAGTGAGAGAGAGAGAAAGAGAGAGAGAGAGAGAGTGGGGGCAGTAGTAGTAGCTGGGAGTCAGGCATGCATGGAGGAGGCTGGAGTGGTGAGAGACAGAAAGAAAGAGGGAGGAGGGTGGGAAGGATGGAGGGAGGGGACACTTCTCTTTCAGTGGGAAGAAAAGAGGAAGGTGGAGGACAAGTGCTGCTCAGAGAGAGACAGATCAGAACCCAGACAGAAGCTCTGGAAGCTCTTCGTGTCGAGCTGGAGGATCAGAACCACGTGAAGCTCGTTTCTACAGGTACGTACTGATCTGGGTGCACTGCAGCTCCAGACCTCCAGAACAGGGTCTGAGATGTTTGAGGTTCAGGTTTGAACAGGAAGATGCTGCTGTTTTAGTGTCTTAGGCTCTATCTGAACGGGTTTAGTATCTCAGGGGAACATCTGTGTAAAATATTTCACACTTCTACTCTTCTAGTGATAAAACTCCTGCATCCGGACTGCAGTTGAACAAAATAGGAGGATCAGTGAGTTTTTAGGCTTTTTTTAGGATCGGTCACATGACATCGCAGCGATCAGTAGCTCCTCCATTTCCACTCGCTGTTGTGTTTTTAACGTGGATCTCTGTGGAAACGTGTCCATAGTGTAACTATTTAATATCTATTTTAATAAATGTGAGGAGACGAAACTCAGAGATGTGCGTCCGGACGGGACTAAAATTACCGGAGTAAAACAGTAGATAATTCAGCCTGTAATTTTCTCAGAGGACGTCTGAGAAAGAGGATAAATGACCCCATTATCAGGTCCGGATAGGGCTTTTGGACCTTTTTAGGTCGACCATCTTAAAGAGGAATAGATGAGTGTGAGCTCAGACATTGGGTTTTTGAGTTTTTTGAGTTTTTGGGATTGGTGATCAGTGAATAAAGGGGGTGAGGAGCTGGTTTGTGTCCAGGTTCCCACAGAAAGCGTCTGGCCCGGAGCCTGAGGGGGTTCCAGGATGGAGTATCTCACGAGGCGCTGGCCTGAGTGCTGCTGGGATTAAGAATAGACCCTGTGTTTACTTTACTGGACGTGTAGCTCCATCTATGGAAACAGATGGCTGTTAGTAAATCAGTGTTCAGCTCTGAGCAGCACTGGATCAGTTCTCTGTCGTCGTCATTTGATGGTCTGGTGATGGATGGATTGGTTCTTGGTCTGAGCAGGTCTGACCTACACTTTAGATTTATTTACTAAGGTGAACTGAGATGCTGAAATGCTTCTAAATAAATTTTGAAAGAATTAATACATTTAACCTGCAAAAACTCAACAAATTGGGCATTTTAGTGCTAGTCAAAATAAAATAATATAATAAATACAATTAATCGTAATGAGGAAATTCACCCTATGTGTTTAATACACACTCTTATAAAAAAGGAGCTACAGAGGGTTCTGGGAGTGATGGGTGATGATTCTGTGGATGTAAAGAACCTTCTAAAAATTCTGCTTTATACTACTATATTATATCTTAGTATCTCAGTCCTTTCCTCTGATCTCACATCACAGCAGGGCCTAACCACCCCTCACACACACACACACACACTCGCCTTGGTGTTGGGCTGGTAGAAGATAATTAAATATCATGCTGTGGGGAAGTGAATGGATCACTGGAGCGTTCCAAAGCATTCACACTCCCCCAATACAGAAAAAAATCAGTCAGAACTGAACAGATCGTTCAGAACAGCGTAATCCTTCACAAATTTTCTCTTTGAAACACTTTTTGGATCAGATCTTTTATTAAGGGCCAGTTATTAATTTAGTGCATTTTCACGCCAGCCTTTTTTCCGGAGTCAGTAGTGTTTGCTTACTCTGTGAGTTTGGTGAAAGTGTGAAATCTGGTAGAGATCCAGATTAATGATCTCTGGTTCTCCTGAAATCAGTGGTCTGAGCTTTTCTTCAAGTGGACTCTTCTCTGGTCAGTTCCTCTGCAGCTGTAGAAGCTATCTGCTCCCTGTACTGCGTCTGCGGTCATGCGCTTCATTTTTATTTCATCAGTATATTCCAATAAAACACATTGGAACGCATATACAGTAATAGCAAGGTGATAAACGATTGTCTCACTCTTGCTTGCATGAAGATGGAGCTAATCTTCATTGTTTTGAGTGTTTGTATCCAATAGAAACAATACAAAAAGTGAATTGGCGAAGCTTTAGTGGAATTTCATGCAGAAATAAGATGCTTGGAGTTCGATCCATGGTCGATCAATTCAATCCATGGTTTGGATGGTTTAGATTTCTTGTGTGTGAAAACAAACCAGCCCCTTGAAAAGTTAAAAGATTAGACCTTTTAATATCTTCTTCTCTTCTTCTGTTTCTCAGATTCAAGATGCTTCTCATGTCAAATGTCTTCCTCTTCCTGATGTCCTCCTTGGTGGGCATCCTCTGGGCGGCTTCGGTGAGCCCCTCGGCGTCCCAACCTCCGGTGACAAAAACGCGTGTCCTCTACGTTGAGGTTGAGGACGACTACGATGAAAAAACCTCTGAGCCGCCTGTTAAACCTGGCGTCCCCAGGTTAACCACCGCACAGTTCTCGCCGCAGGAGTGCGAGTACGACCCCTGCGTGGTACCAAAGGTTCCCTGCGCCGTGCTCTCGGCCCAGACCAAGTGCTACTGTCCTGGGCTCACCGGCCCGGACCAGCTCCCGGAACCTCCAGAGCTGCGTGAGCTCCGGCAGGGGGAGTCTGGAGCGGTGGAGGTCCACTGGTGCGCCCCGCTGTCCACTGTTACGCACTATAAGCTGGTGACGGAGGACGGGCACGGTCTCGGCTCCATTTTCGGGGAGTTATCTCGGAACGGGACGCTGCAGGGACTGAAGACCGGGTCCCGGGTGTGCGTGGTCGCTGTTAACGACGCCGGCTTCAGCGTGGAGACCGAGAAGTCCTGCTCTCGCTTTGAGCCTCTGCAGCCCAGCCAGGCTGCCCTCAGGGCCGGGGTCATCGCTGGGTGCGTCGGCTTCCTGGTACTGCTCTTATTGGCTGCGCTGTTACTATGGAAACGGAAGTCGTGCGGGAAGAGCACGACTATGGATGGCGAGGGGCTGAGGAATCCGTCATACAGCAACAGCGGAACGCTCTGATTGGGCGGAAGAAAGGGACAGCAAGGACGTCTTACACTGATTGGACGGTGAATGAAGTGCGAGGTGCGAGGTGGTTAAAGGTTAAGTTAAAGGGAATGCTAACGACGAGATAGCGTGGAATACTAAACAGTAGAACAGAGCACTACGAAGAAACACTGACACACTACAGGCCAGAAACTGTTCTTCTCTAACCTTTTTTAAACTCTCTTAAACTCCACCGGACCACCAGAAGATCCAGGGGATTTATTTGTTTCTTAATGATATAAATCTGGAACAATCAGAGATTTTGCATTATTTTGCATGTAGTTACTGAATAGTGATCCTTACCCATAGCATGTTCACGCTAGCAGGCGACAAATCACTTAAAGGGGCACTAATAAACCCCCTGATTTTATCTCAAATTTTAAAAATGCTAAAAAATATGAGAGGAGCAGTTTGGGAAGGGCACTGGGTGATGTATGGGTTTAGAGGAGGGGCAGGAGGGAGAGCTGATTGGCTAAGCTGCAGCAGCAGTGTGCCTCTGATAGCGGTGAGATGCATATGATTGGATGTCATCAGCAGGGGGAGGGCGGTATTATCGATTGACGGAAACATAATCCTCGCCTATAGCACAGCTGAACCTGAGGGGGCGCCGCAGAGGCGGAAATAAAGGTTTAAAGGTTAGGAAATGTTTATAAAAATTTAAGCAGGACTTAAATTATGTTTTAGGGTTTAGTGGCTGATCTATTTCACTCTAAACCCACTGTATTACACAGTCTAGACTGAAGAATTTCTGATGGTGATTCATAAATTAGCTGCAATTTAGTCTCAAACTCACCTTAATCCACGGCTAAGACCCGCCCCTCATGCTACACACCTGACACCTGAGCTCTCAGAGTGATCACAGGTAAATACACAACTGCTGCTGGAGTTTATTTAAACACTTCAATTTTCTGTTATTATATTTCGTCATTATCAAATATTGGAAAAAAGTAACAGGAATCGACTTAAATTCTGCATTTTGAAATTTAAAACAGACAATTATAAAAATCTAAAGGTTTGGAGGACATGAACTGATTGATTTGTATGAATGAAAATATAGATTTTATAAGTTAAAGGTTCAGAAAAGCACAAATGTTATGAATTTTATTCATCATTTGAAAGTTAAAAAGCATATTTTTAAAATATATTTTCTGTTTCTATTTCTGCAATTACAATTTGGATGTTCTGTTACATTTCTTATTAAATATAACATTTTTTAATGTAATGCTTAAATAGAAATCCTCAAAATTAGGGGGCATAATATCAGATAGAAAATAGCCAAAAATGCTGCCCTGTTATTATTATTAAAAAGAACCTCCTACAATCACAATAAATATAAATATCAGGTTTTTGATTATTACAAATTTACTGTCTATAATCTCCTTTATGGTCTGTTGTGTAACACTGCTCTGTATGTTCTATAAGTTATTATATAGTAATAATACTAATGATTTAGTTGTTGATTGTGTTTAATTGTTGGGAGCCTGGAGCTTCTGTTAGGCTTTATAGAGAATCAGCTGTATCAGAATCAGAGTCGCTGCTGGATGGTATGAAAGTTGTGTTCATGTATAGAAATGTTCATATTTGTTGTTTTTTTCCACAACTAATGTTTTTTTTAAATAAATTTGTAAAAAAAAAAAAACCTGAAATGATTCTTGTTATTAATTGTTTGAAACTTATATAGTTAAATTTATATAAAAAAAATTATACAGGTAATATATAAGAAGAATATATAGTTACAACAGGATTTGCCAGTTAAACCTATAATAAAATGACAATTCATGCGGTACAAAGTAATTGAGCTAGGTTTATACATGAGACTTGAGTGTTTATTTGAGTTTAGTTAAACACAGGTTAAGTGCCAACACTTAAACAATCTGCTTTTTTAAAGGTTTTTCCTTTTTACAATAGGTTAATTTTATTTTATTTTGTGTAGTATAAATAAACAAGATACTTATTTTAAAATGATCAGTTTCTCTGATTTTCCTGTTTATGATAGAAAAATGAGAAAAGGCTGAAATGACAAAAAAGATGCAGAGCGTTTCCTCAAAAAATGCAAAGGAAACAAGTTCATATTCATAAAGTTTTAATAGTTCAGAAATAATCAATATTTGCTGGATTAACCCTGGTGGTTTTTAATCACAGTTTTTTTTTTCATGCATCTTGGCATCATGTTCTCCTCCACCAGTCTTACACACTGCTTTTGGATAACTTTATGCTGCTTTACTCCTGGTGTAAAAATTTAAGCAGTTCAGTTTGGTGGTTTGATGGCTTGTGATCATCCATCTTCCTCTTGATTATATTCCAGAGGTTTTCTATTGTTTTTTTTTATCAGTTTCCTAATACTAATATTAATACTAAAAAGTTACAGCAATGTGAGTCCAGAATCGAGTAGAAAGTCTTCTAGCCAGTACAGTAGAGACAGTTACTCCAACAAAAGCAGTATAAATCCTTTAATACCCCTGATTTCAGGATATACAGGGAAAGAGCAGGTGTCCCAATACTTTTGTCCATACAGTGGTTCTTTGTTCTTCATATCTGTTACATGTATCAGCCTGTATTTCCACACATTCAGCTTTCTTACGCCTTAAGCTACTGATGTGGGTGTGAACATTAATGCACCTACACTCCTACACACTGTGTGTATGTGTGTGTGTGTGTGTGTGTGTGTGTGTGTGTGTGTATCACTCATTCAGTAGGCATGCAGATTTGGACAGCATCCTCTATCCCAGAGCTTTAATTTCATCACCTCCTCTTTTTAGGAGCAATGACAAGAAGCAATACAGCCAAAACATTAAAACCACTGCAGCTAAAGTGAAGATCATTGAGGATATATTAGGCAGCGAGTGAACAGTCAGTTTTTTGAAGTTGATAAATGTGTTGAAGCAGGAAAAATGGATGATAGTAATGTTCATACTGATGCTCATGAAGGCTCCGCCCAGCTCACAATTTACAGGACGTAAATGATCTGCTGTAAAATCTAAAGGTTTCGGATACCACAGCAGAACTTCTTCAGAGGTTCTGTAGAGTCCATAACTCAACGGGTCAGAACTGGATTGTTGGACTAGAGAACTGTATGGATCTTCTTCCCCCTGCTGGATAATCAGAGATAGTGCTGGTGTTTAGTGAGCACTGTCAGTACACCTGAGAATAAACACCACATAAAAAGAGACAGGAAAAACTAATACAAAAAAAACACAAAAGGTTTATAAGTATTTGGACAGTGGCACATGTATTTAAATAGGTAATATAGCTTAATATATTTAAACAGAGAGAGAGAGAAAGAGAAAGAGAGAGATAGGTAAATACTGTTGCCTGGATGCTGTACACTAATCTGATCAGTAAAGTGGGCGGGGCTGATTAGACTAGGCGGAGATCTGTACTGAGGCAAATATTTCAAAATAAAAGTTCCAGTAGCTCTGTGGAGAAAAATGTTGTGTATATAACTAAACCCATCCTAAACCCTGCTTGTTTGATGATCTAAGGAACTCCTTCAAGATGCTGAAAAAACTATTCCAGGTGACTGTCCCTCATAAAAACACTGAGATTAAAATACCAAGAGTGTGTTGGTCTGTCCTCAAAGATAAATGTGATACTTTTAAAAATAACATATTAAAAACACTTCTTATTTACAAGGTAGTTCTGCATGTGTTCCTGTATTGTGAAATTTAAAATGAAGAAAATCATAAAATGGAAGAAAACACATTATAGAAGAACTGTATAGTACAATTCGAAAAAGGGCTTTTCCTTAAAAATAATAGAAAGCCCTAAATACTATGTGTATATAAAGTAAATTTTCCAGTGCTCTTGTACAGCTTTAATGTCTTCTCTATTAAATATATACAAAAATGTTTTATTGTTTTTTTTTTTTTTTTTTTTTAATAACAAGAAGTCCTTTATTTTGAAAACTCGCTCAGAAAGGCCTGAGCGCTGATGAGTGCAGTGAGAGCTGCGCACTGAGGCGGCTGACAGTCAGCTGGTCCCCCCGGCTACAGAGCTCCGTGAAGCGGCGTTAGTGAAAGCCCAGCCCCCCTGCTGGATCCCGGGATCCCGCGGCTCTTCTCCTTCCTCTCCGCCTGGTTTATGTAGCTGAACCCGGGACTACGCTAGGGAGCTGTCTCTCTTACTGAGTGGAGATGTCTACGCCGGGTTACACCAGCAATCTGAACTCGACTTACGGCGTGAACCCGACGCAGAACGGAGCCGCGGCGCTTCATCACCACCCTCATCCTCCTCATCCTCCGCTCCAGCCTCAGCAGCGCAACGGTGCGGGATTAGCGGAGCGGAGCTCAGCTAGGCTAAGCTAACTATGCTAAGATAACTATGCTAAGCTAATTCACTGTTTTATAGAGGGTTTGTGTGGTTTATGTCGACCTGACATGAACTTCTAACGTCGTGGTAATGTTAATACATTTGTATTTTAAAAGAAAAACACATTTACACGTTTAATTAAAGGTTTAATTTGGGTTTAAAGCAGCTGCCAATCATCTAGCTATTAGCTACCTAGGTATAGCTAACCTAGCTATGGTAACTTAGCTAACTAGCTGCCTAGTTTCCATCTAAGGCTTTTGGGTGGAATTTCTTTTGTTATTAATATTTATTACTATATTAAATCTGTTAAATAGCTAGCCAAATAAACATTTTAACAATTATAGTTAGCTATCTAGATTATATTTTGTAGTTCAAACTCATAGCTTGGTTAGCTAGCTTAGCTATTTTAGTGGATTGGGCTGCTTTAATCACAGTAATCAGTGAAAGCTAGCGTTAGCTAATATAGCTAACCTGTCTATCCAGTTAGATTTGATATTTAAACGACTTAATAATAGTAAAACAACGTGTAGACTATTCACTAATAAACAAATAATAAAACTAAACTCATAAAATAAAAACTACAGTGAAGAAAATAGCGATTAAAATGCGATGTAGCTGACGTTTCGTCTTCTGCTTTTGGTTGACATTTCTGTTATTAATATTGATAACTGTATTAGCTTGTTAAATCAGTTTTTTAACTATTATAGTTAGCTACCTATGTTATATTTATAGTTTAAACTATATAGCTAGATCCTTAAATAGTAGTTTTTTAGCTAGATTAGTGTATTTTGCTGCTTTAATCACAGTAATCAATAATGATAGCCTGATAACCTAGCTAGCAAGCTAGGTTAGCTAACTAGTTAACTGTGTAGTTAGATTTGATAGTAAAAAAACATTTATTGTAGTGAAATAACGTGTAAATTCTTTACCAGTGAATAATTCAACTAATTAAATAATACAATACCGATTAAAACACTTTTAAAACGCTATTACTGCAGTGCTGGCAAATCCAGGTTTAGAAAGTGAAAGTCCGCTCCACGATTTAGGAAGCCTCACCGGGATTTTGTTCCAACTGCCTGGGCAGCTCTTCGTTACTTGAGCTGGGCTGCGGCAGAGCTGCCTATGTATTTGGAACAAAATCCCGGATCGGATCGATAAATTGTGGATCAGGATTCGGCTTAGCTCGGTGTTTTAATATAGCTTAGCTATCCGAATGTTGCGTTAGCTGCGTTTATCTAGTTTAAGCTCAATTCTAAGAAAGAACACTTACTTTTTTGTTTTAAACGTTTCAAAACGCGTATAAAACTTCTGGCCTTGTAGTTTAACTAACCTGATATGGATTAATTAACGACATTTGTTTGTTGAGGTAAGGTTACTAGGCTAACAACTGTGCTAATTTGACGTTAGCTTTAGCTAGCTACATTTATCTTCTGCATTTGAGGGAAGCTGTTGCCTTGTTTTTGTGTTAAAGTCGAGAAACTATACAATTTTATCGTTTTTAATGACTTGAGATTAATATTTCAGGTTTGTTTTGCGAGAAGGCTGGTGCTTTCACTGTGTTTTAAGGGTGGGAGGATTGATATCAGGATATATTCCACTTTCCTACATTTTAAATGAATAGTGAAGTGATTTACACTGAAGGGACAAATAAGAAATCATGTGATAAAACTTTAAAGTGATAAAACAAACAAAAATACAAAAAACTGAGGCTGGTAAATTCTAATAAATTAACTCTTGATGAGTTCAGCACAGCTGTTAACTGAAAGCCCCGAATTCCAGGTGACTCTACCTCATAAATCTGATTAAGAAAATCCAGCAGAGATGTTCAAAACTGATCATCTAAGCAATAAGAGATACTTTGAAGAATGTAAAATATAAAGCATATTCTGGTTTGTCTAACACTTTTTCGATTACTAAATAATTCCATATGTTTTTCTAAATAGTTTCAATGATTAAAGTATGTATTTACAATGCAGGAAAAAAACATAACATGGAACAAAAAAACACTATTATTATCTTATACCAAATCAGGGTTTTGTTAAATTAGTAGAATAGTTTTGTTATATCGTCAAGAAAAACATTATAGCAAAATAACTCTAAAATATGATGATATTATATTAGGGCTGTATCGCCCACCCCTAATTCCAACATACTGTTGTGTGTATAAATGTATATATACACACAATACGACACAATGGCGTATTGCCACTGCCAGCTTGGTTCAGTAGTTGTAGTTTTCCTTGTTTTGAGGATGATATTGCGTATAATAAGTTTGCATGTTGATCCTGAAACCTTTAGAGATGAGCTGTTGGGCTCTGATACTGAAGCAGCAGGTGCTGGGTGTTGTTTGAGTAAATTGCCTCAGTCTCTTTGGTATAAACTCGTGAATTTTCCTGCCAGTCAAACTCGAGGAGGACTGGTTTGTTGGCATGTGTTCTGATTGTGTGTGTTCTTCATCTGTTTCTGGGTAAGATCTGGGAGGAGTGTGAGATCTGGGGTCAGCAGTGCTGGCGGTGGAGTCGGGTCCGGGCGTGATCGTGCTGGTTGTGATAATTGTGATGAATTAAAGAATAAAACAGGGTAGAGCTCTGTGGAATCGACCTTCAGAAACATTCCATGATCATCTACAAATTGGAGTTTCAGCATCGTTATTGCAATGTAAAAATTAGAGGTGGCCGATATGGCCCTACAATAATATCAGGGTATTTTTGCGATATAGATATTTTTGCCTATATGACAAAACATAAACGAAGAATAAGAGTATCCTATTGCAAAAAAAGAAATAGTTGTATTTAATAGTAATGTATTTACAATTTATAGTTTCATACATTCAAGAGAAACATAGAAATCTATAAATGTTTGTTTCTTTCCTAAACATTATCTTATCAAGTCCCTAACTTTGTATAAAATAATAATAATAAAACATGCAGAAAAAGTGCAACATATTTAGAGCATACATATATAATATATGTTGTGTATGGTACACTATGGCACATATATATATATATATATATATATATATATATATATATATATATATATATATATATATATATATATAAAACACCATTTTATATAACAACACATTTTTAATGGTTAATAATATTTAGACATTAGAGTTAATAGGATTAATACAAAAAATAATTAAGAAAACATATTGGGCAATATAGAGGTCAGCAAAATAATTGATTCATGTCCATATATTGTAAATTAAATTGATTGGTTATGTAATTATTGTGAGATGCTTAGTATTATCTAAATAGTTTTTTTTTCTTTATCTTTTATCAGGTCCAGATCCGACACATCCCGCCATGTATCCCGCCTCCAGCTACTACAGCGGGCTCCCCCAGCAGGGCTACCCCTCTGGACCGGCCCAGGGCCTGCCGGCGCCGGGCAAGGCCCCGCTGATGAACGCAGATTACAGCGGGAACTACTACCACAAAACCCACTCGCAGCCCGGAGCACCACCGGGTCCGTACCCGCCTCCCCCGACCTCTCAAACCCCCACCCAGCCCCCCTCCACCACCAACCCGCCTGTATCCGGAGCCCCCCAGTACCTGCCGCAGTCCTACCAGCAGCCTGTCCCCTACTCCATGTCCGCTAACTACTATGGACAGCACTATAGCGCCACCTCTCAGGGGCAGCCGGTGCAGCAGCAGTACCACCAGCTGCACCACCCACACCAACAGCAGCAGCAGCAGCAGCAGCAGCCGAACCTGGTGCCAGCCTCCAGTGGCACCACTCTTGGCACCCCACTTTACCCCATTGTCTCGTATCCTTCGGCACCCGGGAGCAGCCAGTACGGGACGTTGCGATCGTCCCAGGCGCCTGCAGGGCCGCCGCCCATCCCGAACATGATGCCACCTCCTACCCAGAATGCTTTGCAGCAACAACAACAACAACAACAACAGCAGCCGCAGCAGCAGCATCAGTATCCTCACGGCAATGGGCCCACACCTACACCAACTCAGCAGGGGTATGGAGCTCCTCCCCTCCACCAGACAGCCACGGTCAACGGCCAATCAAATGCAGGTATGTAAAATGAGATTCTTTAGACTATTTAAAATGTTATGATATTTACTACTTTTTTTTTAAGCAGCATTATTAGAGAGAGAATTCATCCTTTTTGCTCTATGGCTCCCCCTGCAGTCAGGAAGTGTAATTCATACTTTGAGCCACCACTGAAGGACACGCTGTACACATGCATTTTCTGGACAAGCTGGGAATTACAAAACTGTCACTGAAAGTAAAAGAAGCATCTGGAGTTAGGCGGTAGAGTAATAATACAGAATGTTACACTAAAATGATTATATATATATAACTTTTTCTCCAGGTCAGCAGCACTACGACCAAACCCCCCCGGCTCCAGTCGGTCCTCAGTATGGCAGCGCGGCTCCCAGCCCGGGGGCTCTGGATGGCGGGAGCCGTCCGCCCTCCGGTGCTCCCTCCGCACACTCTTCACCCGGACACCAGCAGGGTGAGCATAAGCCGAGCGCCTCCCCAGACAGAGCTCCCGCTAGTCTGCTCTACTCCAGCTTCCTCAGCCTTAAGTCCTCCCAGCCTGCAGCACTGCAAAATGTCTAATTTAATATCACGATATTTCTGCGATAACGATATTCAGTGAATTTTTCTTTTGCCAAAAGCAGTAAAAAAGTACTACCCTGATGTGATAATTAGGGTTGGTTATATGGCACCATATTTCAGGGTATAATATCGTTCACCATATTAAAAAATGTTGGCTATTATTGCGTATGAAGCGATACAGTGTAACACACATATATAAAGCTCAATTCAGACTTCAGTCTTGACTTTCAGGAGGAAAACACCTTGAAATATTGTACTAGTCTGAGAACAGTGCAGTGCTGAGGCTGGAAGTGACGGGAGTTTGAGGAACCTGCTCTGAGATGCTTCCTTATTCTTATCTCATTTTCCATCTTGACGATTTTGACGTCTGCTTGTCTTCACCATTGTTCAGTGTGAGTACGAGCGAGTTCCTGACTGTGTGTGTGTGTGTGTCTTTCGTGCTCGTTTATCATCATCATTCAGACAGTTGATGCCCTCAGGGTGGTCTTCTCTTTTGGTTAAGAAGAACCTGAGGCAGATACAGTCGTGTGCTTCGTCACGTTCTTCATCTGTGTGTTTCCGTTCTTCATCCGTTCACTCCGAGCTCGTTCCTCCAGATCTGCTGCAGATTCTGCTCGTCTCTTTCTGTTCATTCTTTCTTTATTCCTCATCAGCAGCAGCAGCAGCTTCATAGTTCAGAATGAGGAGACGTGTTCTAGTGTGTTTTCTTCATCCACACAGATCCACAGGCTGCATTTATTCATCTCTTCAGCTTATCTAGAACCATTCCTGCCATTCCTGGAGGATTTATAATGTTTGAGTAATAGAGTTAAATAAGCAAATCAGACAAATACACTCACTGACAGCAATAACTGTAATGTAATGAAGATATATAGATAGAGAGAGAGACAGTACGAGTGAGAGGGAGAGACAGTATGAGCGAGAGAAAGAGAGAAACGGCGCGAGCGAGAGAAAGAGAGAGAGATGGCGAGAGAGACAGACAGTACAAGTGAGATAGATAGATAGATAGATAGATAGATAGATAGATAGATAGATAGATAGATACAGAACGAGTGAGAAAGAGTATGAGTGAGAGAGAGAGGCAGACCAAGAGAGCGAGCGCAAGAGAGACGGAGCGAGCGAGACAAAGAGACAGAAAGTACGAGTGAGGGAGACAGAGAGAGAGACCAAGACAGCAAGAGAGAGCTGGCGCGAGAAAGATAAGGTGTGAGAGAGTAAGATGCGTCAGTGAGTGAGTGAGAGAGGGAGCGTGAGTTAGAGTAAGAGATAGCACAAGTGAAAGAGAGAAAGAGTACGAGTGAGAGCAACATTACAACACCCCTGGTGTGCGTTATATTATTTTTATATCAGTGAGTGTAATTAGTCGTGTAGCTTTAGAGCTGAACTAAAGAGTAAAACTGAAAATAAATATCTTACATGTGTGTTTAGGGTAAGCTGAGAAACTCAGTTTGAAAAGATGAATTATTATGAAAGATAAACTCTAAACTCTACATTAACAGTGATCTTCCAGGAATGGAATTTAGAGCCAGCTCTCTGGAGTCTCTGCTCATCCTGTACATCTCCACACGTCCTCGGCAGCTCGGCCTCCCCCCCCCCGTTACACTTTCTGCTCTTCCACAGTAATCCCTGCCCTGTGTTCACTTTATACTCATTCACCTTTTACCAACATTTCACCTCTTTATCACTTCTTTTTACATCTTTCACACACACATAAACACACATGTACACACTCTTTCTGTACTTGCTTTATCACTCTCTTTTTCCTTCTAATTTAGAGGTGGGCGATACAACAATTATATATCATTACAATACTATAAAAAATCTATTAAGATACACAGTATGTACGTTTACTAAACGTGTACGCCAGTAGTGTTATTCCAGACATACATTTATCTCAGTAGTGTTATTCCAATCATACATTTTCTTTAGGAGTGCTATTGTAATCATACATTTACCTCAGTAGTGCTGCCGTTGCTTAACATAAAAAAAAAAAATGAAGACACTGCAGTATGACTTAAAATATGAGTGTTTCTTCTGTAGAAAATATTCAATCTTTTTACAATTTTAGTTGGCAAATATTTAGTGCATCACTAGTAAATCTGCTACTTTATATATTAATTTTATATGTGTATTTATTGAAGTTTTCGTGTTTTACTAAGAAAATAGTTGAAATAATAAGAAATAATTATAATTCCGTTACAGTGGATATATGTTTAACTCTTATAGATACTTCAAAAGTATTGTATTGTGATTTATGGCAGTAATGATAACTTATAATATTGCCCACCTCTTCAATCTCTCTCTCTCTGTCTCTCTCTCTCTGATGGTTGGCTGTGCTGTATTTCAGGGCTGCTGTATGGTGGATATGGGGGCAATAGAGCTGCTAGTTCCTCCACAGGGTTGCCAGGCGACCACTCCTCATCCAGCTCTGACCACGAAGACGAGGATGAGGAGGATGAGGAAGCAGGTCGGCTTTCGCTTTTATTCCTCCGCCCACATCATCCCTCCGTCTTGTCACTTTTTACCCCCTATCCCACCATCCGTATTCATACACCCCCCACCCCCCACATTCCTCTTTGTTTAAAATAAGAGTGTTTTTATCATTGCTCTGTGTTCCACACTTCCCGTCCTGCATCCAGTTCTAAAGATCTGCAGAGTGAACACACACACACTTATCTAACTCACCCCCAGTACTAAACAAACACACACACACACACCTTCACACAAA
The DNA here is from genome assembly GCF_023375975.1 of Astyanax mexicanus. Lineage (NCBI taxonomy): Eukaryota > Metazoa > Chordata > Actinopteri > Characiformes > Acestrorhamphidae > Astyanax > Astyanax mexicanus. The sequence continues at coordinate 1,427,066 of NC_064426.1, forward strand.
GAAAATCTGAGGCCTCCAGTGTTCCAGTGTTCTTTTACACACATTCAAAGTGTGTGTAGCCCTTTAGGCCTGTACATACACTTTCTCTTTGTCAGCACAGAGTGTGTATTAGAGTGTGTGTGTGTGTGTGTGTGTGTGTGTGTGTGTGTGTGTGTGTCGCTCAGTCCAGGTGAGGCCTGTTATTAGCAGTAAAACTTCCCACTGAACCAGTTTCTGTAAGCATTTGATTCATTACTTAAAAATGTGTGCACCTTCTCTGTTTCAGTTTTCACACACACACACACACACACACACACACACACACACACACACACACAAAAAAATCGATTTGTTTCTGCTACTACACAAACCATCTGATCCCAAGTAGTGTATTATTGGATGTACCTTGTATTCTATTATTGATTTTCTAAATGTACATATTTCACATCACTTCTGTTCATTTTTATACATTAACATATAATTTATTTGCTTTATCTAACAATTTTTTGGGGGGGTAAATTTATTCATATTTATATTTAATATCATTTGATATTTTATATATAATTGTGACTGGCAGCAGTTCGGTACGTTTAATCGTTCCACGGTGTGACATGTAGTGAGAATACACCATAGAAGCTTATATTACCACCCACAGGGCTAATGTTGGTGACTGGCAGCTTCTGGCTGGAACTGTCCATGTGAACAGAGAAATTCATCACATACACATCCATATGTGGACTCCGCCCACATATCCCATGTCCCATAACATTAGGCAATGTGCGTTTGTTTTGCTTCCATCTGCAATCTCACATATGTGATAAATTCAGTGTGTTATTCCCTTATGTCCCATGATCTGCTTTACAGTAATGATTTAAACTTTTAAGTCTGTGTGTGTGTGTGTGTGTGTCAGTAAGGTGAGTGTCTGGAGGTTAGTTTGGGGGTATATTTAGCAGTGTGTTAATGAGTGTGTATCTGCTGTACTGAGTGTTTCTCTCGGGAGCAGAGGGGGGACGTGTCCAAACCGGCGTCTCTGGGTTTTCTATTCACACCTTCGACTCTCTCTCTCTCTGCTGCAGATTATTGGTTCAAACAAAAGGTTCAGAAACACCGTCTACATTCAGTTTATATTGTTTGTAATAGATTTAAACTCCTAAAACAAAAAACCTTCAAAAAATAAATATATATTGTATTTTGCAATGTTTTTAATATGAATATCCCAAGTAGATTTTTTTTATATAGTGTCTTATAATAAGGGGTGTGAAAAAAACTATATTATATTATATTATATGGTACCACTTTAAAATAAGACTACCTTTATAAAGGTCTTGTAAATGTTTACAATTAGTTTATTAATGGTTACTAATTTGTGTATGTGTTATAACTGTTTGTTAATGATTTTTAAGCCATTTACAACCTAATTAGTAACCATTAACAAACTAATTGTAAACCATTTATAAACCCTTTATAAATGTAAGCATATTATAAAGTGGTACCTATTATATTATATTATATTATATATTATATATTATATATAAATGTGTTTTTGACTAAACGTGTGAAAGGATCAGACCTGTAAACATATTCTAACATGTCTTACAGACATTTATTTACCATGCAGGCAAACTCAGAGTAATACAGACAAAGCCAGGATAGTGCAGGGAAACACAGGGTATGTCCGTTGCTCACTCACATCTTTTAAAAATGTGCTTGAGCTGCCCGATAGTCAGATTTTCAACATACCTTACATGATTTGTAGGGAGATTTATCAGGGAGATCCTCTCAGTGTGCATTAAAAAGCCTCTGCTGTATCAATGTATAAAAACACAGTATTGGTTCGATCCCATCAGTCTGTAGATTCCACTGTTTGGATAAAAAAAAGGATAATTTTATAAATGTGATAGGATGTTATTATATTTTTATACATTATATATATTTTTATACAATATATTCATTGCCTGTTGCTTGATATGAAGATTCTTGATCAGTTTAGAAGCTTCTTCATGTCCATCTCTCTTTAATACAAAGTAAATGGAGCTTCTAATGGAGCTGAAACTGGTTATTCTGTGGTATCCCTCAGAGAACCATCTGAAGCCCTGTTCTCAGCTTCCTGCAGGTTCTGTTAGGCTGGGCGTAGACTCTGATCTGGAGGGTTCAGGTTTGGAAGCAGGTGTAGATGTCGTCACGCTCCTCCCGCCGTCTCTCTATGTGTTAAGTAAAGGCAGTAATCCAGTGAGGACACAGATTTAACCCGGAATCACTGGAGCTTAGCCAATTACATCCCTCTCGCCCAGTCTCCCTCTCTCTTTCATTCTCTCTCACTGTCTCTATCTAATCCTTACAGAAGTGTGAGATGTGCATTTGTATAATATTTATTGTATACTGTATGTTTTATATATTGAATTATATATATATATAATAGTGTAATATAATACAGAATGAGGATTAGAGATTAGCTGTATATATGTGTCAGGCTTGAGTTTGGATTGCATCACATATGGCCGGAGAGGTGAGTTAATCCTGGGGGTCTTCTACTTAAAATCCATGTTAGTCCAGGGCAATCCTTAAAGAGACAATCAATGTGGGTCAATGTGAAACATGCATGACCCCTGTAGTAGCTTTTAATGCATTTATATATAAAATATACCACTTTGTGAAGCTACCGCCACCATGTTTGGAGGCTGTACTTTTACTTTGAACATCTTACTTACAGTGTCTATGTAAAATTTTACTTTATAATCATAAATATATATTAATAATTGCATTTTTTGTGTCTGTGTTGTGTCATTTCATAGGTGGGGACAGTTCCTCTACGACTACAGGAAGTGCGTCTCCTGTTCCAAACAGCTACGAGTCTCTAGAGGGAGGGAGCTACCCAGGTACGTCACAGTCTCTTAGGGTTTAAACCTGTAATTAACTTTATATAACATTATAATACTAATCCCAAATAAACATGAAGAATAAAGTCAGTGGTCAGTGAGGGAAGAGCGTCTAACTGTAATTAACTTTATATAACATTAGAATGCTAAAAACAAATAAACATTAATAAAGAATAAAGTCAGTGATCAGTAAGAGAAAAGTGTCTACCTGTAATTATCTCTATATAACATTAGCATAATTAACCCAAATAAACATAAAGAATAAAGTCAGTGATCAGCGAGAAAAGAGTGTCTACCTGTAATTAACTCTATATAATATAAGAATACTAAACCTAAATAAACATTAATAAAGAATAAAGTCAGTAATCAGTTAGAGAAAAGAGTGTCTACCTGTAATTAACTCTATATAACATTAGAATACTAAACCCAAATAAACATAAAGAATAAAGTGAGTGATCAGTGAGAGAAGAGTGTCTACCTGTAATTAACTCTATATAACATTAAAAAACTAAACCCAAATAAACATCTCAGAGGCTTGGTGTGTGTGATAGTCTTTGCTTTGTAGCTCAGATTGGGTTTAATTTGTTTTATAATGAAAATCAGCCCAGCTTATTTGCAAAAATGGAAAACTAATGTGGAATTCAAATGATTTATATCTCTCTTTATCTGTCCTCTCTTTTTCTCTTTCTCTCTCTCACTGTTTTAGGCCCCTCCTCTGTTCCTCCAACTAACGATGCCTCCAAACAAGCTCCGCCTTTTGGCTACAACTATCCAACCATGCCTCCAGCTTACCAACAAAACCCCGCCCCCAGGCCAGACACTACTGCATCACAGGGAGGTTATAACGCACCTGGATATCAGCCATATTCACAGGTAAATTATGTAACCTGTTTACTGATCAACCTAATGGCCAGTCATTTATATATATTTTATACAATGAAAAAAACACAATAGAAAGTAAAAAAAAAGAAAACAAAACAAAATATTTTAATATTAAATATTATTTAGTATTAAAATATTATAAAAATGTGTGATTTGATCAGATCAAAAAAGTGTATTTATATTGGTAAAATAATTTGTTCTTTTCACTTATTCAGCCAAAAAAATTGTTTAATATAAATATGTAAAATCCTCAATATATGTAGAGTCTTTCAAAGATTGCAAAAAAATAAAGGCAAAAAGTAGAAGCCTGTTAAACTACTTTAAATAGCATAAAACGTGTCTTTATGCCTCCTTATGTTTCTTGATGTAAACAGTGAAAAGAGCTGCAGTTGAATAAAACTGTGGAACTTTAGATGAAGTGGTCAGGACTCACTCCAGACGCACTATGTAATTCTATATATCATAAGAGTCATATTATTGTAAAGTTTTGTAACATGTAATCAGTCCTCCATCTACACACTGCTCTCAAATACAGCCATGGCTCTCAGCTTGTCCAGAAATGCATGTGTAAAGCGTGTCCTATAGCTGAAAGCTTAAATTGGACTTCCCATTTCCCAAGTTTTACTTAATAATCTCTCTCTCTCCCTTCCTCTCTCCCTCCCTCAGCCGTTCCCCAGTCTGTCTCAGCTCTCGGCGGCGCTGGGGGGTCTGAGTGGGGTCCCTGAGCTGGAGGTTGAAGCTCTGAGGCCGGTGAATCTGCTGCAGGAGCGGAGCATCCTCCCCCCGAGCCCCCCGGCTCCACCTGAGCCCAACCTGAGCAGCGACCTGCGCAAAGTCAACTGCAGTCCAGAGTACGTGTTTGTGTGTGTGTGTGTTTGTACTTTTGCACATTTGTGTCAGCAATCGTTGCAATTCAAAGTAGCTGAATAAATGCAATTATTAGAAAGGGGTGTCCACGGATAGGTCTGTAGAGGCAGGTGGTCATAATGTTTTTGTTTATCGGCGTAAATAGAAGAGGCGTGTCAAGTATCTCTGAGACAACTTAATAGATCAACTCAAGTTTTATTGCAAGGTTTCTGCGGGTCCTTAAAAAGTCTTAAAATTTCTAACATGAAAAGCTGGATAATTAAGGGCCTAAATTATCTTAAATGTACTGTAAATTTGCTGTAGGTATTAAATGTTTAGATGGTGTGTTTAATGCCGCTGGGAAAGCAGGGGAGAGACCTAAGGTTAGCAGAGAGCTAGCTAACATTACTGGGGTGATAACTAAGGTTAGCCTAGTGCTAATCTTAGCTGCAATCTAGCTAACTGGGGAGATAATTAAGGTTACGATAGAGCTAGATAACTAATGTTACTGTGGAGAGATCTACGGTAAGCGGAGAGCTAGCTTACATTAGTGGTGAGCTAGTTAACATTAGCCACAAGCTAGCTAACGTTACTGGGGAGATAACTAAGGTTAGAATAGAGCTAGATAACATTAGCAGCAAGCTAACTGATGTTACTGTGGAGAGAACTAGGGTTAGCGGAGAGCTAGCTTACATTAGTGGTGAGCTAGTTACCGTTAGCGGTGAGCTAGTTCACATGCTCAGAATGGAACAAAATAAAAATAAAAATATTATAACAAATGGGAAACGTTAAGTTTTGATTTCCAATACAATAAATTATTTTCTACTAAAGAAGTTATGACTTTTTATATATATAAGGTCTTAAAAACATTAAATCTGTAGATGTATAATTGTTATATATATACTCTATATGTTATTGTAATTTACTATATTAATTATTATTAGTACATCTGCCTTTTAATCTCACTCTAAATCTCTTTTTTCTTATTATCAGTACGTTCCGCTGCACTCTGAGCTGCATCCCTCAGACTCAGGCTCTGTTGAATAAAGCTCGGCTGCCGCTGGGACTGCTCCTGCACCCGTTCAGGGATCTGACGGTATGAATACCTGTTACCTGTACGAAAACCCTTTTTTCAGCTTAAATTTTGCATTTTCACACAAACATTTCTCATACCTCATACACTCCTGGGTCATGCTGCTTCTGCATCAGCAGCCAGAGTCTGAGAGAAAGAGAAAGTACAGTAGGTTATGGGTTGTAGAGCAGATGCTAACTGTTTGGGATTTATTTGATATGAAAGTTTTTAATGATCTCAGTTTATTTTTGATATTCTGTATATAAATAAATGTACTATATTCTCTCGGCCTCTGTGTTCCAGAGCTGTTGTTCATTTAGTAAATTAGAATGGGGATAATCCCACAGTTGTTTATAGGATGATACTCCCTCACCTGGACCGACTCCAGCGTTTACTCTAATTTCTATTTTCATCAGTTCTGTTTCTCTTTTTCTCTCTATATATCCGACTCTCTCTGTTTATCGCTCTTATCTTTCTCGGTCTGTCATTCCCTCTCTCTATAGCCAACTCTGTTTCTTTCTCTTTCAACCTTTCTCTCAGTATCTCTCTTTTTCTCCATCTCTGTCTCTCTCTCTCTTTCTCTCAGTCTCAGTATCCCTCTCTATTGTTCTCTGTTGTCCTCTCTCTTTCTCTCCATCTCTGTTTCTGTCTCTCTCTCTAAAATTAAATAAATTAAAAAGGGAATAGATAATTTTTTCCTCTATCTTTCTATTTATCTCTCTTTGTCAGTCACCCATGCTATGCTTGTCTCTCTCTCTCTCTCTCTCTCTCTTTTTGTTTCTAATTTTCTCACAACCAATCACTTCCAGTCTTTCTCTTACTTTATCTCTCTCTATCTGTCTGTTTCTAACTTTCTCACTTTTTTATCTCTCAATCTGTCTCTATTGATATTTATCACTCTTTCTCTTGATCTACTTCTACTCCTATTTACTCTTTCTCTTTGTTACTCACTGGGTATCAGTATATCTCTCTTTCTCTTTTTGTCTCTCACATGCACTCACTCTCTCGCTATTTTGAGAGATAAATGAAGTGAGAATAGAGTAAAGAGACAGACAGAAAGAGAGAAGTAGGAGAAAGACTGGAAGTGATTGGTTTTGGGAAAATTAAAGAGAGAGAAATAAAAGGAGAGAAACTGAGAAAGAGGGGGAGATAAACAAAAAGATAGAGGTATACATGTATATATTCTGTCTATCTCTTTCTCTCACACACAAATTAAAATCAAGTTGCTTTAATGACTTGAATTGTAAATAACAAATAGAAGAATCATTAATAATAATGACAATCATATTCACATTGATTCATTTAATGTATTAATACATTACATGTATAAATGTATATCATTATTTATTTTTATTTTTTTTCTGTCTCTCTCTGCAGCAGTTACCAGTCATCACCTCTAATACGATCGTGCGCTGCCGCTCGTGTCGGACGTACATTAACCCGTTCGTGTCTTTTCTGGACCAGCGGCGGTGGAAGTGTAACCTGTGCTACCGTGTGAATGACGGTGGGTGATAGACGCTGCAGTAATTGAATGATTTATGCTGTTTTATAAGTGCTGCTCGGAGCTGTCGGGTCTCTGTAGGCCGGGGTTGTGCCAGATTGAGGTCTCCAGGCCCACAGAGCTGCAGAGTTTAGAGCTGTGCCTCGTTAAACACGCCCGCTTCAGCTCCTCAGCTCATTAGCAGAGCCTTAATGAGAGATATTTACAGTTTCTGACTGGGGAAAACTCTCACTCCGCACAGCGCTGTTCCTCCAGGGCTCTGGATCACTCTCACAGGCCTCAGGCTCACCTGTGAACCAGAGCAGAGTTTAGTTTAGTGGGATTCTGAGATTCTGACGTTTGTTGTGTCTTTTTCTGTCTCTTTCAGTCCCTGATGAGTTCATGTATAACCCCGTCACGCGGTCGTACGGAGAACCACACAAGAGACCAGAGGTGCAGAATTCTACTGTAGAGTTCATCGCCTCCTCAGACTATATGGTGAGTTTGGAACCATTGACCATCATTATACATTATATATACAGCCCTGAAAAAAAGAAATAAGAGAGCACTTTAGTTTCTGAATCAGTTTCTCTGATTGTGCTATTTATAGGTTTATGTTTGAGTAAAATGAGCATTGTTGTTTTATTCTATAAACTACAGACAACATTTCTCAGAAATAATCAATATTTGGTGGAATAATCCTGGTGGTTTTTAATCAAAGTTTTTTTTTCATGCATCTTGTCATCATGTTCTCCTCCACCAGTCTTACACACTGCTTTTGAATAACTTTATGCTGCTTTACTCCTGGTGTAAAAATTCAAGCAGTTCAGTTTGGTGGTTTGATGGTTTGTGATCATCCATCTTCCTCTTGATTATATTCCAGAGGTTTTTAATTTGGTAAAATCAAAGAAACTCATCATTTTTATTTTTAAGTGCTCTCATACCTGCTTTAAGTCATAATAAATGAATCTAATTTGTGTATATGTTTTCCCTCTGTAGCTGCGGCCTCCCCAACCTGCTGTCTACCTGTTTGTGATGGATGTATCCCATAATGCCATAGAGACGGGTTACCTGAATGTGTTGTGCCAGTCGCTGCTGGAGAACCTGGAGAAGTAAGAGTTATATGAATACAACCAGAACTAGGAATACTGTATAATAATGGGTATAAGCCAATACTGATCAATACTATCACCCATTTCCTCTCTCTGTCTCTCACTCTCTTTTTCTCTCTCAGGTTGCCGGGTGATTCTCGGACTCGGGTGGGGTTCCTGACGTTTGACAGCACCATCCACTTCTATAACCTGCAGGAGGGTCTCTCCCAGCCCCAGATGCTGGTGGTCTCTGATATAAACGGTAACTGACCTGGTAGTTCAGCTTGTGCTGCAGCCACGAGTATCACCTTAGCTTAGCGTTAGCATGTTATTGTAGAGGAGCACCAGGAGTAAAGCAGCTCTAAATGACAATATGTTTATTTGGAAGTTAGGAGAAATGTTGTCTGTAGTTTATAGAATAAAACAACAATGTTAATTTTACTCAAACACAAACCTATAAATAGCAAAATCAGAGAAACTGATTCAGAAACTGAAGTGATGTCATTTTTTTGCCAGAGCTGTATTTGTTAAATGTTTTATTTTTTAATGCTGCTACGTATTCTGTTACAGCCACATTATATATTATTTTTTATGATGATATCGTATGATACCGTAATACTGTTTATTGTGATATTTGTTGTGTACTGTATCCCCCACCCTCATGAGTGTGTGTGTTTGTGTGTTGCAGACGTGTTTATTCCGACTCCTGACAGTTTGCTGGTGAATCTGAAAGAGAGCATGGAGGTACACAAAACATGATTTATATTTATGTGCTGTTTAAACCTGATGCTACCATGGTGTTTACATGTATGTAACTAAGTGTGTGTGCGTGTGTGTCTGGTGTGTGTGTAGTTGGTGAAGGACTTGCTGAGCTCTCTGCCGGGGATGTTTATGAGCACGCGGGAGACTCACAGCGCTCTGGGGCCGGCGCTGCAGGCAGCGTATAAGCTGATGTCGGCCACCGGGGGGCGCGTCTCCGTGTTCCAGACCCAGTTACCCACACTCGGAGCGGGCATGCTGCAGTCCCGAGAGGACCCCAACCAGAGGTCCAGCAACAAGGTACTCCTTCCGTCTGTCTATCTGTCTATCCATGTGTCTGTTTGTCTACTTTTTCTTACGATCTTCTGTCCATACCTCTTTTTTTCCTTTTTTTCTGTTCTTCTTTTTGTCTGTCTGTCTAATTTTTCTTCTGTAATGTTTTTTTATCTGTCTGTCTGTCCACTTTTTATATAGTTATTTTTCTCATCTATTTACTTTTTTGTTTTTTGTAAATATCTATATCTATCTATCTATCTATCTATCTATCTATCTATCTATCTATCTATCTATCTATCTATCTATCTATCTATCTATCTATCTATCTATCTATCTATCTATCTATCTATCTATCTATCTATCTACTTTTTCTTATGTTCCTCTTTTTATATCTATCTGTCTATATCTACTTTTTCTTATGTTCCTCTTTTTATATCTATCTGTCTATATCTACTTTTTCTTATGTTCTTTTTTTTAATCTATTTGTCTGATTTTTCTTCTGTTCTTCTTATTTTCAGTCAGTCTGTCTGTTTCTCTGTGTATTTATCTACTCGGTCCACTTTTTTATTCCCCTCTTATTTTTACCTTTTTCTCTTTTTCTCCTTTTTCTTGTTCTTCTGTTGTCTGTGCTTCTTCCCTCTCCTCCTTTTCTCCTATTTTAAATAATTGTATCTGTCTAGTTCTTCCTGTCTGTTGTTCTGTTCTTGTTTCTTCTCTCCTCTGTTTTTACCTGTTTTTCTAATCTCTTCTCTGTGTTTATAGACGGTGCAGCACCTGGGTCCTGCTACAGATTTCTATAAGAAGCTGGCTCTGGACTGTTCGGGTCAGCAGATCGGAGTCGACCTGTTCCTGCTCAGCTCCCAGTACGCTGATATGGCTTCTTTAGGTACCAGTACACCCACACCACTCCTCCCACTCATTTCCCAGTCTTATACTATTTAATATTAAAACCTCTGAGAGCTAAGCCTTTTTTTGAATGTGAGAGTTTAAGAATAAATATGATCCAGCACTCTAGTTATACATTTCTACACTTTCATTTTTTTTCTTGCTGTAATAAAGCAGTTAGCTGCTTGACGCTCTGATAAAATGGTCAGATAAGTATATAAGTATAGAAATAAAGCATTTTGTGAATAAAGCATTTAATATCTCTGACTGTTCCCTGTTTTTTTAGCGTGTATGTCGAAGTATTCAGCCGGCAGCGTCTTCTACTACCAGGCGTTCCACCACCACCACAACCAGGCCCAGAAGGTGAAGCTGCACAAGGACCTGCAGCGATACCTCACCAGGAAGATCGGCTTCGAGGCCGTCATGAGGATCAGGTGCACTAAAGGTAGGAGGAACATTTTCAATTTCTAAAATACCTTTAGAAAACTTTAGAAAATAAATAATTTCATAATATAAATGATTATATTATTAAGTAAAGTACTGTTTTGATGTGTTTATTAGCTATTATTGGGTATGCAGTTAAAGTTATTATACATTTCTGCAGGGTTGTCGATCCACACGTTCCACGGGAACTTCTTCGTGCGCTCCACTGATCTGCTGTCTCTGGCGAACGTGAACCCGGACTCCGGATTCGCTGTGCAGATGTCTATAGACGAGAGTTTAGCCGACACTTCCCTCGCGTGCTTCCAGGCTGCTCTGCTCTACACATCCAGCAAAGGTATACAATGATCCTGTATACACTAATACAAGAATATATAAAACATGTGTACTGACAAAATATAATATACCATGTATAATCTAGAACCTATGCACAAATACAAAAACATACATAAACAAAATATTCTATGCCCTATGCTCTGTAAAATGTTCTATACCCTATGTAATATTTTACACCCTATACCATATTGTGTATCCTATGTAATACAAAAAATATATAAAACATATATACATACAAAATATTGTATGCCCTATACTCTGTATAATGTTCTATATCCTATACAAAAAATATAAAACATATTGTATCCTGCTAACTCCGGATAGCACTGCTGGAGCAGCATTAGCATTAGCCGCTAACTGCGCTGAGCGCCAGCTCTTTGGCCATTCAGAGGTATTATCGGCCTGTACCCTGCTGCTAATCCCAGATAGCACTGCTGGAGCTGCATTAACATTAGCTTCTAACCACAGTGCTAGCTCTTTTGCAGGTCAGAGGTGAGTATTATCTCACTGTACAAACCATTACAGATCTGCTACATATATTTTTCTGGCTGTTTTAGTTGGTGTGCTTTTGTGATAGACTACCTTGATTGGATCCCAGGTCCCTGATTGGCTGTGTGTGATTGACAGGTAAACGGCGAATCAGAGTGCACACGCTGTGTCTGCCGGTGGTGAGCCAGCTCAGTGACGTGTTCGCCGGCGCCGACGTTCAAGCCATCACCTGCTTACTCGCCAACATGGGTAATTATATAACACACACTCGTAAACAACTACATGTATATATTTCATTTGTCATTTTGCAATATTATCTAGATATTATTATTGTAAACATTATTTAATAATCACACACATTGTTGTTTTAAGGTTTAAATTCTGAAATCATAAGAATACTAAATGTGTGGGATTTAGCTTGGCTTATATTTACAATATTAAATCATGTATTAATATATAAATTAATTAATTATAGATTAAACTCATTTCACACAGCTGGGTATAATCTCTGTGATATTTCTCTCTCTGTCTACAGCTATAGACCGCTCCATCTCCTCCAGCTTGTCGGATGCTCGGGACGCGCTGGTGAACGCGGTGGTGGACTCGTTGGAGGCGTTCCGCTCTAACGGCTCTAACCTGCAGCCGGCCGGCCTCATCGCCCCTGCAGCCCTGCGCCTCTTCCCTCTATACGTACTCGCACTGCTCAAACAGGTGGGGGCGCTCTACTCGCAACAAAACACACAAACACTAAAGCAAACAGCACTGGATGTGTAACCTCATGTTTTACATGGTTTACTCTCTGTAGTGTTAATATTTAAAGATAAACTTTATTTTGGCAATAGAACTGGAACACATGATCATTTACTGTTTGTTCTGAGATTGAGGCTATTAAAGAGCAAAGCACACATCCAGTAGTATTAATTAAAGTGTAATTAGAATGCTTGAGTATGTGTTGTATTCACCAATACAGTTATCTATTTAGATTTAGTTCATTAAAATAAATTATATAGAAAATAATAATGTGTTTGTTAGAAGAGTCCACAAACAGCATTTAAGCCTATTTGTATACTAGACTGGAATATAATCAAGAGGAAGATGGATGATCACAAACCATCAAACCACCAAACTGAACTGCTTGAATTTCTGCACCAGGAGTAAAGCAGCATAAAGTTATCCAAAAGCAGTGTGTAAGACTGGTGGAGGAGGAGAACATGATGAAAACTGTGATTAAAAACCAGGGTTATTTCACCAAATATTGATTATTTCTGAACTCTTAAAACTTTATGAATATGAACTTGGTTTCTTTGCATTATTTGAGGTCTGAAAGCTCTGCATCTTTTCTGTTATTTCAGCCATTTCTCATTTTCTGTAAATAAATGCTCTAAATAAGAATATTTCTATTTGAAATTTGGGAGAAATGTTGTCTGTAAGCTGTAAATGTTTGAATTGTGTTTGTACAGAAAGCTCTGAGGACGGGGGTGAGCACACGGCTGGATGAGCGATTGTTCTCCATGTGTGAGTTTAAGAGTCAGCCGCTCAGACAGGTGATGCGCATGGTCCACCCCGACCTGTACCGCATCGATAATCTCACCGAACAGGTAAAAAAAAAAAAAGCATTGATGCCTCAGATGTGTAGCTTTAATAAGCTTTTAACAAGTTTAACAAGTGAATAATACTTATTACTTTAATTAAACTTTTTAAATATTTATTTGTATTGATTGCATCAGTAAAACAAATCTTTTTGAACAGTTTTATTTGAACTCCTACTAAAATCAGTATGCTTTAAAAAATATTAATAAAATGTAAATAATGCTTAATATTTACTGTAAAGGTGAATAATTAAGCATTGTTACAATTAATTCAAAGTCTGTGGTAAAACTTTAGTTATTGTGTTGAGTATTTTGTATGTTTTATTTCTCTCTCTCTCTCTCTCTCTTTCTCTCCTGTAGGGGGCGCTGCACCTGAATGAGCGGGTGGTTCCTCAGCCTCCGCTGCTGCAGCTCACAGCTGAGAAGCTCAGCCGAGAGGGAGCGTTCGTCATGGACTGTGGCAGCGTCAGTGCAACTCTATACAACTCTATACTCTATCTCTATACATACAGCTTCAGCCCATAGTATTCTTACAATACTGTCTGAGTTAATCTCCTGTGTAATTCTGTCTCACCTGTGCTTGTCTCGTCTCTCTGTTGTCCTGTAGGTGTTGTTCCTCTGGGTGGGGAAGTGCTGTAACGAGGTGTTTATACGGGACGTCCTGGGCTGCCCCAACTACGCCTCCATTCCCCCCAACATGGTGAGAGTTCAGATTATTTAAATACTGTATCTGTTTTTATTTATGACTGAGAGATCCAGCACCCCCAAACCGCACACACCACCCACCCCCCACAACCAGAAGTAACTCTGTCTCCCTGTCTGTCTGTCTGTCTCCCTGTCTGTCTGTCTCCCTGTCTGTCTGTCTCCCTGTCTCCCTGTCTGTCTGTCTCCCTGTCTGTCTGTCTCCCTGTCTGTCTCTCTGTGCAGACGGAGATTCCTGAGTTGGAGACGGCGGCGTCGGAGAGGAGCAGAGCATTTGTGTCGTGGCTGCAGGAGTCCAGAGCATTCCCTGCTGCTTTCTACATTCTCAAGTACGACTCTCGCGCTCTCCCACTCTCACTATCTCTCTTACTCTATATCTCACTCTCTTTATTGATCTTCTGCCAATGTTGTCCTCGCGCTGTTACACTTACGCTCATACTATAGCTCTTACACCTGCACTGTTACTCTCACACTTGTGGTGTCACACTCTTACGCTCGCACTGTTGCTCCTACACTCGAGCTGTTACTATTGCTTATTTTCATTTTATACTTTTTATTCTCTCTCTATCGTTGTTTTATGCAGATTTGTTTAATTTTCTGCTTTTGTTTTGTTTTTCTTATTTTTTTTAAAGAAAGTTTCTCTCTGCTTCTCTTGTCGTTTTGATTTGGTTTATTTCTGTTCTTTTATTTATTCCTTATTAATCTCTCTCCCTCTTTCATATTGTTCATATCTATCTGTTTTTTTCCCTTTTAGATTAGGTTTATTTGTTCTATTTCACATTATTGTTCCTTCTCCCTCCCTTAATCTCTCTCTCTCTGTATAAAGTGTATCTCGTTCTTCCTCTTGCTTTTGTTTTCTTTCTGTTTTTTAAGTGGTTTATTCAGACCGGCTGTAAAAAGAAAGAGTGAATCACCTTTTCAACCCAGTCATCCCTCCATCCTGCCCCTCCCTCCTTCCCTCCCTGCCCTCCGCCTTTATATATTCTCTTTTGTATTCGGACACATGCTTGAACAGGATGTGTGTTTACTCTTCTTCTCTTTCTCTCTCTCTCTTTTTCTCTCTCTCTCTCTCTCTCTCTCTGTGTAGAGATGACCCCTCCTCTAAGAGTAACTTCTTCCAGCACCTGGTGGAGGACCGGTCTGAGTCGGCGTTCTCCTACTACGAGTTTCTGCTTCACGTCCAGCAGCAGATGTCCAAATAGCGGCTCGTCCAATCCAAGTCCGGCGTCTCACGGCTGTTCCGGCACCGCGGACAAACCCACTTTTAGCAGGACGCTGTCCGATTGGACCACAGCGTGACAGAGACACACCCCCTCCCACCTCCCACCGGCCAATCACAGCCTGTGGCGCCCGGAGAGGGAGGGGACAGAACCACTGAGGAAATTGAAGAAGTAAAAACTGATTGAACAGATGTGAACAGATGTGAACGAGTGCGGAGACGAGACCGTGTTCTCGGACGCTTTAGACTATATATGAACTGCAGATAGACACACAGACACACACTGGACCTGATCCCCTGAGTCCGGCGCCGAGCTTAGCCACCGTCATACCACTGAACCTGTGTCCCATCCCCCTCTCTCTCTCTCTCTCTCTATCTCTATCTCTCTCTCTTCTCTTTATTCATCCTTTATTTCATTTTTTCTTTTTTAATTTTCCCTCTGAGCTTTATCACGTGTTCAGTGCTCTGACCATGTGTCACACACAGCCATCACTAATATCTAACACTTTATTGTTCTTCACTTCTTTTTTTTTTTTTTTTTTTCTCTCTCCACACTTCTATACCTCACAATACAATACAATGCTCACATAACGTCACTGTCACACACACACCAAAAACCTGTATCTGCAAAACAAACAAACAAAAAAACTTTACAGTCTTATAAAAAATAGAAATCAGTGTAAAGTTGTAAAAAGATTATTTTCCAAGTCATTCTGAAATTTGAAAACTTGAGAACGCAACAGAATGAAGGTCTGTCAAGCATGGTGGAGGTTGTGTCGTGGCTTTAGGTTGAATGACATGGAATAAAAAATCTTTCTAGATGTGGATGGGTCCATTTTGGGGCATTTCTATTGGTCTGTTCTTTGTAGCATTTTCGAGACAACTCGAGAACACAGCAGAGCAAAGATCTGTCAAGCATGGTGGAGGTAGTAGCATAGCTTAGGTTGAATGACTTGGGTTGAATTGGATAGAAATCCTGGATGGATCTTTCTAGATGTTACAAGATTTGATTCAACGCCATTTGGAGCCTCTTTATTGGTCTGTTCTTCATAGCATTTTCAAGAGAACTCGAGAGCACAACAGAGAAAAGATCTGTCAAGCATGGTGGAGGTAGTGTCGTGGCTTAGGTTGAATGAAATGAGCAGAAAATATTCTACCCATATTTGTGGAAGCAAAGACATTTTTCAGCTTGTTTATTGGTCCTTTTTTTGCTACAGTTTGACAATGCAGGCACGTAGAAGAACAATCGTATCAGCATGTCAAGCATGGTGAAGGTAGTGTATGATTCAATTTGGACACAATATAAAGGACAGCTTCCTAAATCACATTAGGACACAAATGACAACAAAACGACAGAAATACAGGGAGATACAAGGTTTTGTTGGACAGTGTTAACACCTTGATTATTATTTCAGTTACACCTACATTTTTTTTAAGTTTATATTCATCACCTGTTTCTTTCTTTTCTTTTTGTTTCCCTCTATTGTTTTTTTTTATTATTTTATAGTGTATCGTAGAGGTGGGTAATCCAGGTCCAGAAAGTAAAAATCCATCCCAGGGTTTTGTGCCAACTGCCTGGGCGGCTCTGCTGCAGCTCAGCAGGAAACCCTGGGATGGATTTTTACTTTCTGGACCTGGATTACCCACCTCTAGACTATCCGGCGTGTGTGTTGTAGTGTTACGCTGGGACGAGAGCTGCAGTTAGATCACGTTTCTCTCGTCTGTAGCTGCAGAAAGTTCGACCAAGCCAATGGCGTAACCCCTCATACCTGCCCCGCCCATTAAAGGCACTCAGACACGCCCCCTTGTCTTGCCCTGCCCCTTCTCCCCCACGCTGCCTGGATCTGTGCTGTTTATGAAGCTAGGATAATCCTCCTCCCAAACGGCTCCTTCTGTTTTCCTGGGGAACGATATAAAAACACGAGAAAATCAAGGCTGCCAACAGACATCGCCATCCACTTTATTACTCTGGGGTAAAAGAATATTTTATGTGCGATAATTTATGATGAGCTTATTGAATAAAATGAAAGGCTATTCCTCCGTTTTGTCGCTTGTTTTCATTTGTCCTTTGAGTTTTAGAGCTTTAATATTGACTGTGGAGGGAAGGCAGGCTCTCTCTGCTGCTTTAGTGCTGTTAGCCAATCAGAGGCGATATATCTGCATGTATTCATGAGCAAGAGCAAAATCCTGTCCTTCTTCAGAGACTACGAATTTAGTGAACTAAAGCAGGGCTAAATAGAAACACCTAAACACAAAACCAGCTCACATGGCATTCATTCATAGTAGAGACCAAAGTAGACTGTTGAAAAATAAATGAGAAAAAAAACTCTGGAATGAGACCTTTTAAAGTGTGTGTGTGTGTGTGTGTGTGTGTGTGTGTGTGTTAAACACTCTCTGTTTGCAGAGTTTAGAGGTGTGGCTGTAAACCCAGCGTTGTTGTTGGTATTGTTGAGCTTCTTCCCACAGTAATGCAGTCTGACGGCTGCGGTTGTGTGTGTGTGTGTGTGTGTGTGTGTGTGTGTGGTTGTGTGTGTGTGTTTGGTGGCATTCATACACTATAGAGTCATTTTGTCAAATGGGTGCAATTCTTACACTGCAATTAAAGAAAAACACACTCAGATAAAAAAAATCTCTTTTTATTTCAGACCTGCAGTCTTTCTCTCATAGCTTTTGCATACAGAGTCTTCTGTCCGTACTCTGCATTTTGTTTTATTATTTCCGTATTTGTGCATGCTCTTTTATAGTTTACAAATATGCAGAGACCCATCTGTTCGTTCTCTGTATTTATTTAACCCGTGTTTGTGTTTTTTCTTTGAAAGTTTTTTGAGGATGGCAAGAACCCTCCATATTTGTGCACAGTCTCTCTTAGCTTTCTGATATGGGCCGACCTTCTTTTTGCATTTTGTTTGTTTTATCGGGTTATTTTTTTTTATAATTTTTTCATTTCTATGAAATGGGTCCAATTTTCACATTACAAACTTCAACTGATTGCCATTTAATCATCATACCAATGCTTCAAAATCTAGTGGACAGTAGAGACTCTACGACTCCTTGGTTTCAGAAGAAACGATGAGTACCGTAAGCAGACGTCCCAAGCATACTTTGAGAGTTGACTAATCCTGTTCTAATCCTGGTGATGCCACAGCCATCCGTCAGTTTCTGGGAAACCCATAGAGCGTAGCTGGAGTTCATCCCCTCAGTGCTCTGGTAGAGTTGTGTGTTCTGGAAGGAAAATTGGTAACAATACCAATCAAGTAATCCAAAATCACACCCCTAATCCCATCAATCCTAGTCTGTTTTTGCTGTTTGTTTCATAGCAAATAACACAGAACTCCTGTGTTTAATCCAGCCTGTAACAATCAACTTTCACTCCCCATCAACCACACTCCAGGAATTCCAACCATTCCAGAATCTGAATCCCAGAGCTGGGAAAGTGTTGAGCGTTTTGGTGGTGTAATGATGTGTTTAAACTGGAGTGGTGTGGTTTGGGTCAGAGCCCACTACAGCTCTGCCACCCTTTATCCAAACATCGTCCCACACAGTCCCACAAATCACAGCGACCGGGCAGAACCGGCCAAACCACTGTTTACAGCTGGAGCACAGAGGACAGGATTTACTGTGTCAGAACATCAACAGCAGGAAGTGCCTTCAGAAAGTGTGAGATTACTGCTAACAGAGCTGGAGAGGACAATGGGACACAACCAAAAAGTTTAAAGAATAAATTCATACAAAAAAATTACTTCTGCATTGTTCTTACAATTACAGGAACTTTCAAGCTGCTGTATTTCCAGATCTATAACTCCTATACCCCTACCACCCAATCTGCAGCTACTGTGCACAGAGAATACTGGAGTTATTATGGGATGGATTATCACAGGAGGAACATTAGGAACCTCTACAACTCAACAACTGAGACGTCTGGCATGTTGCTTAATGTTACACATGCGATACACAAACATTACTACTACTGTATGAGTAGATCAATAAATATTACCCTAAATATCAGCATAAATTCATAATCATTTATTGTTCCAGTTCCTTCCACTTGTAGAGTAACCGTTTTCACTCTTCTTCTCTTTAGTGATAAAACTCCTGCATCAGGACTGCAATTGAGAAAACAGGAGGACCAGTGAGTTTTTAGGCTTTTTTTCGGCGTTCAGTAGCTCCTCCATTTCCACCCGCTGTTGTTTTTTTTTTTATACTTGGCTCTCCGTGGAAATCGTGGCGTGCCCAAAGAGTAATTACGGTGCGCGGCAGTGGACAAATAGCTATTTTATTAAAGGCGAGGAGAAGAAAGTCAGAGATGTGCGTCCGGACGGGACTAAAATTACCGGAGGAGCACGGAGTTCAGAGAAAAATTTAGAGAAATTTTCTCAGAGGACGTGTGAGAAAAACACGAACATGATCGTTCTGGACGGGAATAAAATCACAGAGGATAAAAAAAATACATAAGAGAAAATGACCCCAGAACCCTGTCCGGATAGGGCTTTAGTTACAGTAATAGTGTGCAAATACTACTTCCACCATGTTTGGAAGCTGTACTCAAGCCTGGTTAGCTTTCACTGTGAGTTGAAGCTGATTTGCTTCCAAGCTGTGACGTCTACATACAGCTTAGTTATTAAACAGATTTAAAACCATAAAAATGATCATTATCTTTAGTCTTTAAAAGAGAATCTGGAGAATTATTTGTCAGATTTGTTAAAAAATTGGTGGACGATGTTGGTATGGGGTTGTGAGTAGATGACCAATAGCACGTTCCTCTGGAACCAGTTTATCTACCTTAAACTACTTTAACTGTGGTTGTTTCTGGGCGACTAAATAAATAACTGACTGATTTTCCTTCTGTTGCTTTTCTCAGATTTCTGCAGATGTGCTGAAGTGAGGATAAGCAGCACTTTAGCATTTAGCGTAAAAATGCTCCTATAAATAGAACAACAATGGCCACGGGAAATGACCCCACTTTAGAGGCCCGCCCTGATCTCAGAGCAGAGGAAATTGAGCAAGTGGCCATTACTCGCTCTGCGCCTCCGATAATTACTCAGTAATTACTCACAGTCCTCCTTAAAAACCACAAAAGCCTGATTTTAATGCTTCAACACCACAGAAATACGTCATATATGGACTAAAGTATTGGGAGACCTACTTATAGTGTCACTGTTTCTTCTGAATTCAAGGGTATTAAAAAGAAATGAAGGATAATATTTAGTACAAAATAAAATTGCATCTGACACTAGAATTTTAAATGCAAAAGTCTATCTATCTATCTATCTATCTATCTATCTATCTCTATCTAATATTTTGGCATATGGTGACTTTATTCAAAAATAGAAATGAATTTGTGCAAAAATCTGATTCATATTGATTCATTCAGATTTACCACCCGTCACAATGACATGTTTCACCTATAAATAGTGTATCGTTGACAACTGCCTGGAACCGAGTATAGCAGCTGAATAAATGCATTGGTTATTTATCTGGGTTAATTGAATAATTATCTGTAGATTATCTGTTTA